>NC_135828.1:28751809-29018664 GCF_964213995.1 Mustelus asterias
AATTATGAATGGCATGGACAGAGTGGATAGTCAGAAGCTCTTTCCTAGGGTAGAAAAGTCAAGTACTAGGGGACATAGGTTTAAGGTACGTGGGGAAAAATTTAGAAGAGATGTGCGAGGCAAGTTTTTTTTTACAGAGGGTGGTGAATGTCTGGAACGCGCTGCCTGGGGAGGTGGTGGGAGCAGGTACGATTGTGGTATTTAAGGGGCATCTAGACAAATACATGAATAGGGCGTGAATGGAAGGGTGCGGACTCCATAAGTACATACGGCTTTAGTTTAGGCAGGCATGATCGGCGCAGGCTTGGAGGGCCGAAGGGCCTGTTCCTGTGCTTTACTGTTCTTTGTTTTGGTACATGAAGTTTGAAAGTGTCGTAGTGCAATCTGAAACCAGGGTTTTAATCTAAACATGGGAGATTATGAAGGCATGAGGGGCGAGTTGGCTGAGATAGATTGGGGAGCTACATTAATAAGTATGACATCAGACAAGCAATGGTTAGCATTTAAAGAATACATGGTTTGCAACAAATTTACACGCCTGTAAGGTACAAAAAGCCAGCAGGAAAGGTAATCCAACGAAGGTTAACAAGTTAAAGATTCTATTAGATCTAAGGAAGAGGCATCTAAAGTTGCCAAAAAAAGTAGTAAGCCTGAGGATTGGGAGCATTTTCATATTCAGCAAACAAGAAAGAGAAAATAGATTATGAAATTAAATTAGCGAACTTAAAACAGGCTGTAAAATCTCTTGTAGGTATGTAAAAAGGAAAAGGTTAATAAATTTGGGCCCACTGCAGGCAGGGAATTTATAGTGGGGAATAAGGAAATGGAGGAGAGAATAAACAAATACTTTTTATGTCTTCACGGAGGAAAATACAAAAATTCTCCCTGAAATATTGGGAGGCGCGAGACTGAGGATCTTAAGAAAATTAGTACGAGTGAAAAAGTAGTGCTGGGAAAATTAATGGGGCTGGAGGTTCATGACACATAGGTGCAGACGTAGGCCATTTGGCCCATCGAGTTTGCTCTGTCAATGAGATCATGACTGATCTGATATGATAATCCTCAACTCCACTTTCCCACCTTATCTCCAAAACCCTTGATTCTGTTTACTGATTAAAGATGTCTATCTCAGCCTTGAACATACTTAGTGACTGAGCCTCCACGACCTTTAGGGCAAGTCGATAAATTCCCTGGGCCTGATGACCCACATCACAGAGCTTTTAAAGAGGTGGCTGTGGAGATGACAGACACATTGGCGATCATCTTTCAAAATAATATAGATTCTGGAATGGTGCCTTCAGATTAGAAATGTTACCAACTAAATACAAAGTAGCCTGACATCAGTGGTAGGGAAAATGAGTATTGCTGAAAAGACAGACATTTTGTCGAAGCTTTTCATCTTGCACTCATCAGGACAACTTGTACCGTAATGACTTTAATGCGGTCCACGAAGTGGACCTGTTAGAACATGAGCTCCCTGATTGAGGCAGTTAATGCTGTCCCCATCCAGGAGCCCTGCAACGGTATGGAATGTGGAGGGTCCAGGTAACCGGCACTCAGGGGGTACACTCTGTACTGGGAAGTACCTGCCTGAGTATTACTTACTATTGTGAATAAATCTGGGATTTGGTGAACGGACAACGACCTTGTGGGAAGTATTTCACATACCAATGAATTGTCCTGACAAGTGCAAAATGAAAAGCTTCGAAAAAAAGTCTAGTTTTCAATTTCTGTACTATCAAACAACGAGGGAAAACGCTAGAATCTATTGTAAAGGATGTGATAACTGGGCATGTACAAGACAATGGTGAGATTGAACAGAGTCAATACGGATTTATGAAAGGGAAATCATGTTTGACAAATCTGTTGGGAGTTTTTTTGGAGGATGTTACTAGCAGAATACGTAAAGGAGAACCAATGATTGTAGTGCATCTGAATTTTCAGAGGATTTAGGTATAGGTCCGACACAAGTTAGTAGTTAAACAAAATTAGAGCTTTAAATTAGGGTGGTGAATCTTTGGAATTCTCTTCCCGAGTGTTGCTGTGGAGGCTCCGTCATTGAGTATGTTCAAAACACAGGGCAATAGGTTTCTAGAAGCCAATGACATCAACGGATATGGGGATAGCGTGGGAAGATGGTGTTGAGGGAGACGATCAGCCATCATCCAGTAAATTGGCAGAGTAGGCTTGAAATAGCTTACTTCAGCTCAGTGATCCTGCAGCCCTATAGCTCTCAGATGTTTGTGCTCCTCCAACTCTTTTCACACACCCCCACCCCCACCCCAACAAAATCCCCATGTTTCTAACTGCCTCACCATTGAAGAGTGTACCTTCAGCTACCTGGGTCAGTAAGCTCTGTGGAATTCCCAGCCTGAACCTCTCCCACCTCCTGAAAAATGCTTAGAATTATAGAATCCCGACAGTGCAGGTGGTGGTGATTGGGCCCATCGAGTCTGCACCAGCTGTCTGACTGAGCATCTGCTAATCCCCATAACCTACACATTTTGGAAACCAAGAGGCAATTTGTCATGGCCAATCCACCTAACCTGCGCATCTTTTGACTATAGGAGGAAACCGGAGCACCCGTGGGAAACCCACGCAGACACCCAAGGCCAGGTCCCTGATGTTTGAGGCAGCAGTGCTAATCACTGTGCTATTGTGCCACTTCTCAAAATCTGCCTCTTTGACTAGGCTTTTGGTCAAGTCTCCTATCTTTTTCTGTGACTCTGTCAGTGTTTGATATCATTCTTCCAGTTAATTCTCAGTCTAAATGTTGTAACATGAACACATTCTCATTGCTGTCTGCACTGACTACATTCTACTGGAATGCATGAGATTGACTCTGAACAGTACAGCTGGTGCCACCAAGAAGCAGATCTCAATGACTCCCAAAGTCATTTCAACAATACAAAGGATACTGCAACCTGCACCATTATTCAACTTGGAGCTTTCACATTCTCCTTTTAAAAATTAAACTGTACATATCCCAAAAATATTTCATAGAATTTTTCTATGTACTCACCATTTCTTCTCTGGAATTGGACGCGGTACTGCATTAACACGACAAGGAAAGTTGGGCTGTCCTGACATATTTCTACCAAGAATAGTCCCCACCAGGTTCAGTGGAAGGATGACAAAAAAACAAATGCAGCACACGGCAACCTTCAAGAAGAAAAAGAACATCTTAAAAGTCAATTCAACTTCACTATGTATTTTGCTTATATTGTGTCGCTGAGATATTTTGATAAATTGATGCGAATAGGATTGAAAATGATTGTATGCAGATAATGGGTGACTGCAAGTGCTGCACAGTATTTATCAAAGTCAGGACAATACATAAAGATGGGATTGTTGGCTGAGAATTTCCACCAACCAAGGTTATTCTGAACTTCCTTGTACACCGTTCAAATGATTAATGATCATCATGGATTCGGTAAGATGGAAAAATGCAAATGTGAGAACACAACACATTAAAATATGGACAACCATGGCATCACAATGTCCACAGTGGATCCAGGAAAAGTACTGAGCTTTAACTTTGAAGGTGTCATATCAAATGGTATGCTTGGATCACTTTGGGTCGTCAAACAGTAAGCCAAAGTGAATATGAATTAAGAAACATTTGACCTGAATGAAAACTACTTAACTCTTAGCTTATCAGCAATAAAAAACAAACGTCAATAACCTCTAGTGCAACTGGGGGCGGCACGGTGGCTAGCACTGTTGCTTCACAGCGCCAGGGACCCAGGTTCGATTCCCAGCTTGGGTCACTGTCTGCGTGGAGTTTGCACGTTCTCTGTGTGTGTGTGGGGGTTTCCTCCGGGTGCTCCGGTTTCCTCCCACATTCTGAAAGACGTGCTTGTTAGGGTGCATTGACCCGAACAGGTGCCGGACTGTGGCAACTAGGGGAATTACACAGTAACTTCATTGCAGTGTTAATGTAAGCCTACTTGTGACTAATAAATAAACTTTTACTTTACTTTTCAGTCCTCTTACTCAAAGAGGCGACAGATTATAATGCATCCCTGGCTCATCAACTAGCTTCATTTAGCCTCAAACTCGTTGTACAATCTGAATCAAGGTCAGTTTGGCTTAATGCAACAACACTCAAGTCAGAACGACAACCTTGCAGGCTTCCCTGCGATTCTGCTAAGCATGAGTTTAGCATTACAGCTTGGAGGGCTATGCTATCACTAAGTTCTTTGTTTAGTAATAAAAGCAATTATATGCTTTATGATATTAGTAGGTTGTGTAAAATTAATTGGCTATGGGAGCAATCAGAGACGATTCCTCCTTTCGAGTGCTCTGGTTCCTTCTGTGTGATGTGCTTGGTTGCTCAACAATTTATGTATTGCTTACACGGTGAGGACTGGTTATAAAATTTCTTCATCTTTCTTACTGCCTTAGTCTTATAATTTCTTCTCTTTCCAAATTCTCATTCTAAATCCAATTACTGCTTGGCTGGCATTGTAATTTTTATTCTGCCATCTGTGCAATGTGACTGCTGTTATCCCCGATCACTGCAATTCTAGAGAATGCATTAGCTTACCCTGAGTCCTAGGCCAAAATATTCCAACTTCGATAAATACCAGCAACGCATCAATGTTCCTGATAGACTATACAGTACTAAACGTTTAAACTGTCAGCTCAATGATAAAACTGCAGATTGGAACCAAATCTTGAGCGCCGAAATATTTATGCCTGATCGCGGAGGCACCTTTAAGGCAGAAGTGATCTCTTGCTATGGATAGTTTTAGGCAGGGACAGATTGAGCCATTTGCTTGCCAGCAGTCTCCCTCAGCCACTCTTGGATCTTCAAACAACTTTAAACACAGGAAAAAGGCACTATTTGGCCTTTTTCTTTACAACCCTGGCCTCTCAGGTTTTTATCCTCTCTTCTTCCTCTCCCCGCCCACTCCGTTAAATAAAATAACCCTGATTCCCAACTCCTTAAATAGAAACTTTGAGTTTTATTTTGATTAATGAAACCATTTAAAATAATGCCAGCCCTGGCTAAATAGAAAATTGGTCGTTGATTAAAGTCAGTGTAGAGGCGCCATCCAGAGGTAGTTTAGAGGAGTGGTGATGCAGAAGCAGCACGCAGTCTGTGCGGCTCTCTCACATTTGCCTTTATTGATGGTGGTCTAAATATTCAGCTATAGAGGGGGGCGGAGAGGCCACCTTGCTAAGTTTCACAGCTCTCCAGACAAGCCACCTGGGTGCTGCATTCCGTTTTAGAAACATCTCAACATTTTAGCTTTTCAACTGTTTCAATGCTGAAAGACTTCAGAGCTACACAAAATACAAGGACACAGGAGTTAAACCAGTAAAAGACAGGCTCAGCCTAATGTCAAAGAGGAAGTCTGTGTACAAAGATCATTTAATACTTGATGCAGAGGGGAAGATTTTCCTGTGGGAGGACGAACTGAATGGCTTCCGGCACTGAGACTCAACTTTGTGAAGATTGTGTTCAATTCTGACACGCTTACCATTGTTCCAAAAGGAATAGCTCGTGATGCGTGGTAATACATTGCAATGAAGTTTATGAAGAATGCAGTTCCACACACCATGGCTGGGATCAGGAACGCCCCGATAAACATCTGCTTGATCCATCTTCGGCCTATATATATATATATACAAAAAGCAGAATGTGGTTACATGATCAGCATTTACACTGCTTTAATGGATTTATACCTTGTTGTATATGATAGCAACACAGGAAAATTAGTTAACAACTTGAACAAGAATGAGTTGCAGACAACATGAGCCAACCACTTATCAAGCCATTACTTCAAAGATTGTCACCAACCTTGCTTCTTTTCTGAAGATTTTCTTTCCAGGACTTCCAATCTCAGTCCCTACACCAGTCACTCCTACCTCCCTCACGGGGTCGTTAAACAGGACTGCCCTGCTAGTCCACTGTTTCAACCTGTTCTTATCTCAAGCTTTTCTCTCCTTGCCCAGTCTCTTCCAGTTGACATGCGGTTCTATCAACACCCTTTATCACTAAACCATTCCTTGGTTCCAACTGTCTCCTTTTCATTTGGGAATATCCAGGCCCTCTATACTTCAACTCCCCAGGAAAGCTCAAGGGTTCTTACCGCTCCCTTGAACAACGACCCAGCCAGTTCCTACCCACATCACCAGCTTCTACCTGGCCTGAACTTGTTCTCACATTGAACAATTTCTCCTTTGCCTCTACTCATTCTTCCCAACAGAGTGTTGCTATGGGAACCCGCATGGGTCCCAGCTTTGTTTTTGTGGAACATTTTGTTCCGGTCCACACACTCACCTCTATCTTCTACACAGATCACTGCAACAATGCCATTTTCTGCTCTTGCCCTTTCCCATCTGCCCTTTCACTTCCTCCTTTCTAACCATCCAGGGACCTACACACTCCTTCCAGTGAAAGAACAATTTGCCTGTACTTCTTTCAACACAGTATTCTGTATTCACTGCTCACAATGCAATCTGCTCTTGCAACAAACTACAGGCTAGTCAGCCTAACATTGGTGATCAGGATGTCAGTGAAACCCATTGTCTGAGAGAAATTAAACTTTCTGGAAAGGCATGGGTTAATGAAGGAGAGTTGGCATGGGCTGGTTAAATCGTGTCTGGCCAAGCTGACAGAAAGGATTCTTTGGTGAGTTGATAGAGGTGATCAAGATGATGAGGTGATGTTATATCTATGAACTTTCAGAAGGCATTCAGCAAAGTGGCACACAGATTTATTAAGATTGTAGGCCACAGAACTGAGAAAGTGGCAGTATGGATGCAAAGTTAGCTCTCTGACAGGAAGCACAAGGATGGTGGTGAATGGACATTTTTTTGACTGGAAGGTGGTTTGGCATTCCCAAAATTCAGTTTTGGATTTAAGACTTCTATTAATTTCTAGAAATTACCGAGGTTTGGGTGTAGGGAGAAGTATTATGTTTGGAGTTGGTGAAAAATTCAGCATTACAGGCCAAATGGGAGCCAAGCCTGATCACGGAAACCACAACTGCTTGCAATCCCCATCATAAAAATATACCAGCATCCAGTTATTCCCAGAGGTTACATGAACTCTATTTAAGATAGTTTGAAGTATTAGAATAGAAGCAAGGGACAGCTTTGATGCCTCCGTTTTCCAGCAGTGAGAGAAGCATCTTATTACAGGAAGGATATTGTGGTCATACAGCAAACATGTGAGATTCAATTTCCTTAAAGATACAGAAAGGTTCTACATATTAGCCAAGACCACAGCTAAGGTGCAATTTAGCTCAACACCTCCAAGATAAGGAAAAGGGAGAAGCAGCAAGTGGCATTCGTGCTTTTGGTAAGTTAGCCAGGTCACTTGCTGCAAATGTGAATGTCTTGCAAGGACAGTGGGCTTCAAAGTAGTTGAATGGCCCATCATTTATAGTCTAGGCTCATGTACATAATTATAAGCAAAATCAGAGATTTAGATTATGAAGCTTACCTCAAAGCACCCTAAATCTTGAACTGCACTCAAAACTGACATTTTAGTCTCCATTACCCTGACTGGCAAGTCATTTGCAATGCTTTCACCGAGTAACAGAGGCCTTCCTGATATCTGTTTAACACTTACACTTCATCCATTTCCTTTCTTAATTTTGTGGTTCATCTTCCAATTCCTAGGGGGCACTTAAATTGCCATGAAAGCACTAATCACCATCTCAAAACAATGAGTACACTATTACGGACGAGCAGACCAAGAGATAATATGCAGAGACTCCAAATTTTCCTGTTTTTACCCCACCCCAAATTTGAGATTGGGAGAAAGATTAGTGCCTGTACACCATGTAGCAGAATGAGTAAGTGCTGATGAAGCCTTACAGGCTTCTCTTGTCACACTTAGAGTACAAAACACTGTCAAGTGGATTCAAAAATATGGTAGCAGATGCTTCAGCTCTGCATCAATGATGTATATTAGAAAATTGGTGCAATATGCAGATCACTCACATCCTTGTGTACAACTGAGTTTATCAACTTGGGTTACTGCCCATGGCAGTATGGGGTACAGGCAGTCAGGGGTTTTCCTGGATAAATCAAACAGCATGGGAGGGAGCACAACATTCAAATTTCCACAGCAGCCCCATAATGTTAAGCTATAATATAAGCCATGAGAAACTAACGGATCAATATACTTCCAGTAAGTTAACCACACAAGCTGCATGGATCCACACTTCAGAGACGAGGAGTCATCCCCCGTCTTCATTTTTTAAATTCCCAGAATTCTTCCCAGTTCAAGTATCAGCACAAACAGCCGGACAGCTGCTGTACATAGTAAAATATAAGCAGATCCCACACTACCAAGATCCAGCTGTCCACAGATTTCCTTACTAGAGTCATCATCACCCTTTAAAGGGATACCATATGGCGCTAACACAAATTTAGTAACAGGAAAAAGCCATTTGGGCCAACAGACCCAATTGTTCTAAAGTGAACAATTCTCACCTTCTCACTATATCCCTCTCTCCCTCTCTCCATTAATTCGCTCTTTAACCACTTGTGGTGTTTGCTTTCCCTTGTAACTTATTCCAATAACATTTTCCCTTTCCGTGAGAAATTTCAGACTTATTCCCACTTGCCATTGATCTGAATCTTTTGTCTTAATAAATTTGGGCAGATTAATTTTGTGAATTCTCGTCAGCTCAGTTGTCCACAAGTATGTGGGTGATCTGCATATTGTACCAGTTTTCTAATATACATCAATTCTAAAAATGTCCTTCCAACCACCTCAAAGCTCTCCTCTTTTCCAAAGATCTATGGAATGATTGATTTCAAGAATCTACTCAATAATTGGAGCCTAAAGGTGAAGGAGCAATAGAGTCAGTCATTAGCTTCACTCAACAGAAACAAAAAATGCTGGAAAATCTCAGCAGGTCTGACAGCATCTGTGGAGAGAGAATAGAGCCAACATTTCAACTCTGGATAACCCTTCATCGGCGCCAAGAGCAAAGAAAACCATATGAGATTTATACTATGAGGGTGGAGGGAGAAGGGGTGGCTATAATTGGACACAGGAAATGTAAATGATGATGAAGGCAGCTGAAAAAGGTGCTAAAAGGGAGGTGGTAGCAAGATGGAGAGCAAGAATGAAGAAGTGGAAAAATGGAAGTGAGAATGAAGGGTGATAAAAATGGATGAATGAGATGAAAAGAAGAAATTAAAAAATAAATGGAAATGCGGTGAAGGTGGAGGGGAGAGTTCATGCTCTGAAGTGGCTGAACTCAGATGTTCAGTCCGAAGGCTGTAAAGTGCCCAATCGGAAGATGAGGTGCCGTTCCTCCAGTTTGCATTGGAGTTCACTAGAACATTGCAAAAGGCCAAAGATGGACATGTGGACAGGAGAGCAGGGTTGTGTGCGCTAACATTGAGTGTGGATGACCCTTCGTCAGAAATCTCCACAGATGCTGTCAGACTTGCTGAGCTTTTTCTGTTTCAGGTTCCAGCATCCGCAGTATTTTGCTTTTAACTTAGCCTCACTACTCCTGCAGTCCCAAAAACTGAAGATTTTACAAAGCTACCCTCAATAGTGAAAATCCACAAGACACCAACAGAAAGCTGTGGCCATTTGAACCAACAAAGCGCATATGCAAGCAGAAAGACCTTATAATCCCAGTATACCATTCAACTGTTTCTTAAATGATTCCAAGAGCTTTCACCTCCAATACCCAACGGTCTTTCCACATATTAATCATTTTATGAAGCTCTTTCTGATTCTAGTCTTTTTCATGAGGGTCTATCGTCTGACAGAATTAGTCAAATTTATTTTCTGAATTGATTTCTATATTGTCGATGATTTCATGAGGTAACCTCTTTGGTGTTTCCTATTAATGATTCTCCTTAAGCTATCCTCTAATGCTAGCAGAGAGCTTGTGAAATATAAAGTGAATTGAACAAATGACTGGTGTCATAGAGTCATAGAGGTTTACAGCATGGAAACAAGCCCTTCGTCTCAACTTGTCCATGTCACCCTTTTTTTCTTAAAAACCTCTAAGCTAGTCCCAATTGCCTGCATTTGGCCCATATCCCTCTATACCCATCTCACCCATGTAACTGTCTAAACGCTTTTTAAAAGACAAAATTGTACCCGCCTCTATTACCATCTCTGACAGCTTGTTCCTGACACCACCGTGTGTGAGAAAAAAATTGCCCCTCTGGACCCTTTTGTATCTCTCCCCTCAAAGCTATGCCCTCTAGTTTTAGACCCTTACCTTTGGGAAAAGATATTGACTATCTAGCTGATCTATGGTCCTCATTATTTTATAGACCTCCTAGATCACCTCTAAGCCTGTGACGTTTCAGAGAAAAAGTCCCAGTCTATCCAGCCTCTCCTTATAACTCAATCCATCAAGTCCCGGTAGCATCCTAGTATCTTTTCTGCATTCTTTCTAGTTTAATAATATCCTTTCTATGATAGGGTGACCAGAACTGTACCTAGTTTTCCAAGTGTGGCCTTACCAATGTCTTGTACAACTTCAACAAGACATCCCAACTCCTGTATTCAATGTTCTAACCAATGAAACCAAGCATGCCGAATGCCTTCTTCACCACTCTGTCCACCTGTGATTCCACTTTCAAGAAGCTATGACCTGTACCTCTAGATCTTTTTGTTCTATAACTCTCCCTAACGCCCTACCATTAACTGAGTAAGTCCTGCCGTGATGTAATGGCAGATGGAAATTTAATAAATATCTGGGTGCGTAAATACTTCCATAACTTGCTGAATAAGCATGAACAAAGTTGAGAGATATGACTTAGTAGATTTAGCACTCCCTTTCCAAACTCTGTAGATAAACAATGCTTAACAAATTTGAGAGCAAAAGATTAGAGTATGAGTTAGCAAAGTATATATAGTTGTGACAGGACACATTCACACTTTGGAAGCATAAGAGCCATTCTCTTCATCATGCTAATACCAGGCACTCAATGCTGGCTGACGCCTTATATACACATTCGAGTCTAAGTAAGTTGGCAACACCCAACACCTATTCCGGGGAGCATTCTTTCTCGTTGTATCACAGCTTGGTGTGGCTCCTGCTCTGACCAAGACCGCAATAAACTACAAAAATTCAAGAATGTAGCCCAATCCATCACACTAACTAGCCTTCAATCCATTGACTCTATCTACACTTCCCGTTCCCTCAGCAAAGCAGCCAGCATAATTAAGGACCCCATGCACCCCAGATATTCTCTCTTCCACCTTCTTCCGTCGGGAAAAAGATACAAAAGTCTGAGGTCACGTACCAACCGACTCAAGAACAGCTTCTTCCCTGCTGCCATCAGACTTTTGACTGGACCTACCTTGCATCAAGTTGATTTCTCTCTACACCCTAGCTATGCCTGTAACACTACATTCTGCACGCTCTCTATTTCTCTATGAACGGTATGGGTGTGTCTGTATAGCACACAGCAAACAATACTTTTCACTGTATACTAATACATGTGACAATAATAAATCAAATTTTATTCGTCAGCCCGCTGGACCAGTGGGCTGATGAATGGCAGATGGAGTTTAATTTAGACAAATGCGAGGTGATGCATTTTGGTAGATTGAACCAGGGCAGGACTTACTCAGTTAATGGTAGGGCATTGGGGAGAGTTACAGAACAAAGAGATCTAGGGGTACATGTTCATAGCTCTTTGAAAGTGGAGTCACAGGTGGATAGAGTGGTGAAGAAGGTATTTGGCATGCTTGGTTTCATTGGTCAGAACATTGAATACAGGAGTTGGGATGACTTGAAGTTGAACAAAACATTGGTAAGGCCACCCTTGGAATACCGTGTGCAGTTCTGGTCACCCTATTATAGAAAGGATATTATTAAACCGGAAAGAGCGCAGAAAAGATTTACTAGCATGCTACCAGGACTTGATGGTTTGGGTTATAAGGAGAGGCTGGATAGACTGGGACTTTTTTCTCTAGAGGCTGAGGGGTGATCTTATAGAGGTCTATAAAATAACGAGGGGCAGATCAGCTAGATAGTCAATATATTTCCCAAAGGTAGGGGAGTCTAAAACTAGAGGGCATAGGTTTAAGGTGAGAGATACAAAAGTGTCCAGAGGGGCAATTTTTTCACACAGAGGGTGGTGAGTGTCTGGAAGAAGCTGCCAGAGGTAGTGGTAGAGGCGGGTACAATTTTGTCTTTTAAGAAGCATTTAGATAGTTACATGGATAAGATGGGTATAGAGGGATATGGGCCAAATGCGGGCAATTGGGACTAGCTTAGCGGTTTTAAAAAAAGGGCGGGATGGATAAGTTGGGCCGAAGGGCCGGTTTCCATGCTGCAAACCTCTATGACTCTATGAAATCAAATCTATTAGATATTAACGGCTGCACAGTGGTTAGCACTGCTGCCGCACAACGTCAGGGACCCGGGTTTGATTCCAACCTTGGGTGACTGCATGGAGTTTACATGTTTTCCACATCTGTGTAGGTTTCCTTTGGGTGCTCCAGTTTCCTCCCACAGTTCAAAGATGTGTAGGTTAGGTGGATTGGCCAAGCCAAATTGCCCCTTAGTATCCCAACATGTGTAGGTTAGAGGGAGTAATGGGGTAAATACATGGGTTATAGGGATAGGGCCTGGGTAAGGTGCTTTGTCAGAGAGTCGGTGCAGACTCGATGGGCCCAATAGCCTCCTTCTGCACTAGAGGGATTCTATGATTTCTTTCTTTTTGTTAAAATAAATTGACATACAAACAAAAACCAGTATAGAGGGCGGCACGGTAGCACAGTGGTTAGCACTGCTGCTTCACAGCTCCAGGGACCTGGGTTCGATTCCCGGCTTGGGTCACTGTCTGTGTGGAGTTTGCACATTCTCCTCGTGTCTGCGTGGGTTTCCTCCGGGTGCTCCCGTTTCCTCCCACAGTCCAAAGATGTGCGGGTTAGGTTGATTGGCCATGCTAAAATTGCCCCTTAGTGTCCTGAGGTGTGTAGGTTAGAGGGATTAGCGGGTAAATATGTAGGGATATGGGCGTAGGGCCTGGGTGGGATTGTGGTCGGTGCAGACTCGATGGGCCGAATGGCCCCCTTCTGCACTGTAGGGTTTCTATGATTCTATGATTTCAGTCAAAGAAAAAATACAAAAAGATGCTATCTTATACAATCAATCTTTAATATGTTCCATATTCCCTCCGTATCTTGAAAGCAAAAATGAGGATTACAACTTGAAAAATGCGACTCCATTATGACACAAGATGACCCCCCCTTTGAGGATAGCCAACAATTTCTCTGGACAAGCAGCTCTTCTTCCGAAATAATCTGACAATTTGTGACTTGGGTGAACCCATTTTACTTTTTAAATCTCCTGACTTTCCAGGCATCTCTTTTATACTCGCGGGATCAAGCCTCAACCTCTTTTCCATGACATGCTGTTGAATGAACATGGTCACAGAGCGAATGGTTATCTATGAAGCATTTTCACAGCACACGTTTCCCCGGTTGCTTCGATTCCCATGCTAGTGGATATTTGTCATTTCTTCCAACTAAAAATATAATGAATCTTGTTGTACTCAAATAACCATCGAGAGGTTTAGCGTGTGAAACGTCACGAAAACAACTAATTTCATCCTTTGAGTCACCCAGGGCTGGAAATCTGAGAGTATATTCTTTTCAACTAAATTTCTTCAAGATTTGCTTTCAGGCCTTCCCGAACAGCAGCATATTTCAGCATGGTGTTCAATTTTAATACATCATAGCACACATCTGCCCCGGTTTTTGTGCATACCCAGTTTAATTCCCCAATTAAGCTTCTCAATCGATCTTCTTTTTAGTTGTAGATTTTTCCTTTTGTGAGAATCTGGCCCAATTTATTCTATTAACATTCTCTAGGTGCGACTGTTAAGTCAGGGTTATCCCCAACTTAAGTCAGCCTGATGTCCAACTCTATACACTTAAAAGTTTCAGAAGCCTGACTTCCAATTTTGAATTCCTTTAGAATTTTATCTATCTCAAATGTTAGATCGTGCTTCACAGGAAATCATTTATATGCATTAAGAAAATGCCCGCTCGTTTTTCTTCAGAGTTCCAATAAAACATTGCTGGATCTGCTTTTAGCTGAAGATAACCTGCTTTTAATAGGGCAGACTGAAAAATACCAGACCCTGGACACATTGTTTAGCCCATAAACACTTTGTTCAGCCCTAATTATTTCCCTTCTGTTTCTCCAGCTTTTTCTCAAGTCTTTAAGAATACTTCTCTTTGAAATGCGTCCCCTTGTAAAAATGCTGCTTTGACATCAATGGATTTACAGTCCCCTGAGAATGTCACTAACGGTGCGAGGAAAATCTTCAAACTTACTTTCCTGCTGTTGAAGAGTCTGCTCCAACTTCCTGGACACAGTTCTCATAGAAATCATAGAAACCCTACAGTACAGAAAGAGGCCATTCGGCCCATCGAGTCTGCACCGACCACAAACCCACCCAGGCCCTACCCCCATATCTCTACATATTTACCCACTAATCCCGCTAACCTACGCATCTCATGACACTAAGAGCAATTTTTTAGCATGGCCAATCAACCTAACCCGCACATCTTTGGACTGTGGGAGGAAACCGGAGCACCCGGAGGAAACCCACGCAGACACGAGGAGAATGTGCAAACTCCACACAGACAGTGACCCGAGCTGGGAATCGAACCCAGGTCCCTGGAGCTATGAAGCAGCAGTGCTAACCACTGTGCTACCCTGCCGCCCTTCTCCTTCAAAGTCCCGAACGACAAGCCTAGCCGTAGCTTTATATCAGGGAGAACTTCCCCCATACATCTATGGGATAAAGCACCCCCTCTATGCAAACATCAAATTCTCTCCAGCCGTCAAGTTCTTTTCATTTTGCCTCGTTTACCAATTTATCATCTAACGTTATTCTCTATTGTATGGATTCCTACTTGTGGCACTCTTCACCTGTTTTTTGGTCCTTGGTCTTGTTGAACTATGACCCTACTAGCCCTCCTGTCCGTAACAGGACTATTACTGATAAATGGCCCTATTCTGATTTTGAGTATAACTTTGTCTAAACTCAGTCCATTACCTGACACAATCTGCTGCTTGCACAGGTCCAGCATATAGGTGTATGGAGTGGATGGTGAATCTTCAATCATTCATTCAGATTCGACCTAAACGCAATCAGTGCCCGTAGCCACGTTGGAATATACTCTCAGTTTGGGTACCATGTTGCAAGATTATCGTTTTGCCATCAGTGCTAAACCTTTCCAGTCCTTCTCCATTCATTCTGCCTTTCCCATGTTCCAGGGATTGAATCTGATTTCTGACAGTCTGACTTGAAATCTCAAAGCTCTCCTGAATCTTTTCTGAAATCTCTGCCGCGATAAATGTTCTCCCATATGCACAAATGGTATTCAAACGTTCTGCAAAAACTGAACAAATGGTAGTTCCCTCCAAAGCCAGAGATGGTCCCAGCTTAATAAAGGTATCTTCGGATTCCTGCCATAAACTAATTGGTGGGGGCTGGAGCCCCTGAAGCCTGTTTATCATGTACTGCCCACACTAGTGCAGTTGTCAATTTTTTCGGAGCATTTTGTCGATTAGTGTGATTTCTCTCAGTTATCCCATTGCTAAAAGGCCTTTCTGCTGCTGTGTACATGGCCACAATATTCAAATGTTCACACACATTCCGAATTCATCATTGGCAAATTCTCCTCCGTTGTCTGTTACAAATTTCACTGGTGCTCCCAGCCCCCCGTACCTATCTTACTGATCATTATTACCTTGTCTTTATTATAAACTGCCATTGCCTGACTAAATCTAGTCGCCATGTCTATAAATGTAGAAGCAAAAGATCTTTTTCTTCATCCTGTATTTTGAGTTCCATTGTTATAGGTTCATTCAAGTCTTGCTGGTGTACTTTATTTTATATCTACCAGATTTTTCACAAATATGCTCGAGAAACCTCCTGTATTCTTCATCCAGTAACCCCTGCATCCTTTAACCTTCAACCTATGGCCAGAGGAATATGCATATTGTCTACATAGTTTTGTAATAATTTGATTCTTCTCCTTTCAATCCCCATCCCCAGCCGCCAGACAAATTTTAGGTGAACTGTCCCAGAGTTTCCTGCTTTCTATCTCCCTCTTTTGTTGAATAGAGGCATTACGTTTGCGGTTTCCAATCTGTTGGAAAGGGGTAGACACAGTAAGTAGTCTCAAAACACCAGGTTAAAGTCCAACAGGTTTATTTGGTAGCACGAGCTTTCGGAGCACTGCCCCTTCATCAGGTGAGTGCACATCATGGCAACCAGTGACGCCACAAACTGCCGGCTCAAAGTGGAGAGGATCTCCAAGTAGATCGTGCATATCGACACAGACATCAAGTTTCTATTACTCGCATTCCAACAATTATCTTGGAATTGAGTGTGTGTCTATATATGCCCTGTTTGCGAAACAAATCTTGCACTCATCTGATGAAGGAGCGGCACTCTGAAAGCTCGTGCTGCCAAATAAACCTGTTGGACTTTAACCTGGTGTTGTGAGACTACAATCTGTTGGGACCTTTCTGGAATCTGGGAAATTTGGAAAACTACATCCAATGCAGCCACCATCTCCGCAGCCACAGGTGCAGGGGACTTATCGCTTTTAGTCTGCAGAGTACTTTTTCTCTAATGTTAGTGGTTGCTTTAAGTTCCCAGACACCCCCTCTCCTTTTGCGCCCCTGGTTTTCTACATTCTTGGAATACTTCTACTATCTTCTGCTGTGAAGACAGGTACAAAGGGTGGGATTTTCCGTGTCTCCTGCTGTGCGTTTCGCGGCAGGGGAGGCAGTTCGCCATTGCTCCCACTTCAGTCAACGGGTTTCCCGTTTAATGCACACCCCTCCGCAGCTGGGAAAACCATCGGACGGGTTCACCGTCAGTGGGACCAGAAGATCTTGCCGATGGGATCGGCTGGAAAATTCCGGCCAAAATACTTGTTCAAGATCTGCGCTATTTTGTTGTTTCCAGTTATTAATTCCCCATTTTGATCCTTTCGGGGACCATCATTTGACTTCAGCTATTCTTTTTTATATCGAACCTCTCGGTGTCTGGTTTATGTTTCTTGCTAGTTTATTCTCAATTTATTTTCATTTCTTTTCAGTCGCCTTTATTGTTTTCTTAGAATGTTCCCAGTATTCTGACCTACCATTGATCTTTGTAACACTTGATGCTTACCACAGTTCTGGTCACCATATAATTGAAAGAACAGAGGCATTGAAGAAGGTGGAAAAATTAGATTTACAAGGATAATATGAGAACTGAGTGGATATAGTTATTGGAAAAAGCTGAAGAGGCTGGGCTCTTTTCACTAGAGGGTGACCTAGATTCACAGAATCATTCAGTGCACGAGAGGCCCTTCAGCCCATCAGGTCTACACTGACACGCGAAACACCTGACCTCCAACCTAATGCCATTTACTAGCACTTGGCCCATAAGCCTCGAATGTTATACAAAGCACAATACAGCACAGGAACAGGCCCTTCGGCCCTCCAAGCCTGCGCCGCTCATGTGTCCACTAGACTATTCTTTTGTATCCCTCTATTCCCAGTCTGTTCATGTGGCTATCTAGATAAGTCTTAAACGATCCCAGCGTGTCCGCCTCAATCACCTTGCTTGGCAGTGCATTCCAGGCCCCCACCACCCTCTGTGTAAAATATGTCCCCCTGACACCTGTGTTGAACCTTGCCCCCCTCACCTTGAACCTGTGACCCCTTGTGTTCATCACCTCCGACCTGGGAAAAAGCTTCCTACTGATCACCCTATCTATGCCCTTCATAATCTTATACGCCTCTATTAGGTCGCCCCTCACCCTCCGTCTTTCCAGGGAGAACAAGCCCAATTTACCTAATCTCTCCTCATAGCTAAGATCCTCCATACCAGGCAACATCCTGGTAAACCTTCTCTGTACTCTCTCCAAAGCCTCCACGTCCTTCTGGTAGTGTGGTGACCAGAACTGGACGCAGTATTCCAAATGTGGCCTAACCGTCGATCTATACAGCTGCAACATCATATGCCAACTTTTATATTCTATGCCCCATCCAATAAAGGCAAGCATGCCATATGCCTTCTTCACCACCCTCTCCACCTGTGCTCTGCCACCTTTAAGGATCTGTGGACTTGTACACCCAGGTCCGTGTGTGTCTGCTCCTGCCATTTATTGTATAGCTCCCCCTTACATTAGATCTACCAAAATGCATCACTTTGCATTTATCTGGATTAAATTCCATCTGCCATTTCTCCGCCCAATGTTCCAGCCTATCTATATCCTGCTGTATTCTCTGACAATGTTCATCACTATCCGCAACTCCAGCAATCTTTGTGTCGTCCGCAAACTTACTGATCATACCAGTAATTATGATGTGCTAAGTGTTCATCCAGGTACTTTTTAAAAGGAAGTGAGGCCACCTGCCTCTTCCACCCTCCCAGGCAGCACAGTCGTACTGTCATCGCTCTGGGTAAAAAAAGATTTTCCTCACATCCCCCAAACTTCCTGCCCCTCACTTTGAACCTATGCCCCCTCATGACTGACCCTTCCAGTAAGGGGAACAGCTGCTCCTTATCCACTCTGTCCAAGCCTCTCAATCTAGTACACCTCTAGGTCACCTCTCCATCTCATCTGCTCCAACGAAAATAACCCAAGTCTATCCAACCTCCCTTCATAACTTAAAATGTTCCATTCCAGGAAGCATCCTGGTAAATCTCCTCTGCACCCACTCCAATGCAATCACATCCTTCCTATAGGGAATGTTTCACTGAATATTTATAAAACTCTGGTTAGACCACAACTGAATTTAGTTCTGGTTATCACTCTTTAGGAAGGATATGAGGGGTTCTTGAAAGCGTGCAGAGGCAATTTATCAAAATGGTTCCATGGATTTTAGCTGCAGGTCAGGCTGGAGAAGTTGGGGCTGTTCTCCTTGCAGCAAAGGGAATTGAGGGGAGATTAGATAAAACAAGATAACAAATTTAGGTAAAGTAGACAAAAGAAAGCAGACAATAGAAAACTGTTCCTGTTACCTGGGAGAGTCTAGAGTTGTCCAGCTTTGACTACTGTACTTTCTTTCAGTGCTGGTAACATGGGCGGCATGGTGGCACAGTGGTTAGCACTACTGCCTCACAGCTCCAGGGACCCGGGTTCAATTCCTGGCTTGGGCCACTATGTGCGGTGTTGCCCATGTCATATGATATTTGGCATGTTTACAAATGGAACGTTACATGACATTACACACAGCTCACTAATCTACACAACGTGAAACTGAATTCTGATTTCCAGTATATTGATATTATTTCAGATTATTAGTGTCTGCAGAGCTTTATTTCTACATTTTCACCACGGGTTCCCTTTTCTCTCCTGCTTTAAGACATCAAATTCCACCAGTTCCACTGGTGAACTGGTTTATGAACTGAACACTATTTCTTCCTTTCTTCAATACAATGTGTACAGGAGTATGTGGTTCAGAATAGATACTCATCTAAGATTGTGACAGCACTGGGCAAGAATGATAGGGTTTTGGTACGGAAATGCACTGAAAATAAAAAGTACGCAAGGAGCTGAAGTAAAACCCCAGTAAAGTGCAAGACTATTTAGAGACATTTGGGCAGAAACACTGATTTCTTACTGAGGTAATTGAAAGTCTTGATTGCAATCATATCATAGAATCCCTCCAGTGAAAATTAGGCCATTCAGCCCATCAAGTCTGCACCAACTCTCTGGCAGAGTATCTTACTCAGGCCCAACCCCTGCCCTATCCCTGTAGCACCGCACATTTCCGAAGGCTAATCCATCTGATCACACACCCTTGGACACGAAGGGGTAATTGAGCATGGCCAATCCACCTAACCTACACATCTTTGGACTGTGGGAGGAAACCGGAGCACCCGGAGGAAACCCACATAGACACGGGGAGAACTTGCAAACTCCACACAGACAGTCACCCAAGGCCGGAACTGAACCCAGGTCCCTAGAGCTGTGAGGCATGACTGCTAACCACTGTGCCACACCCATGGGATGCAAAGCAAAAGATATTTTTGAAAGGCTGTCAAATTTGAAACGGTAAAAACTGAAACTGTTGTTCAAAGATCATTTATATTTCTGCTAGCGAATGGGGAGATCCAAGTAAATTCCTTCAGTTCATCCTGTTGGAGATTTGGAATCTTGTATGAACAAACTCAATCGTTATGGTTGGCCTCAGAGATACTGAGGGAGAATGTTAAGTTTCCTGCTGCTTCCCATCAACCCAGGCTAAATATATGAGAGCAGAGATGTAGACAGGATCAGTTATAATTATCTTCCCCTCTTTCTTTCATTCCTTCCCCCACACCCACCAGACCACTCGGCTCCCCAAAGTCAAGGAACCTGTGACATTCACTGTTTCGTTTCACATATTAAGATTGGCTCAGTTAGGGCGCTTGAGAGTTGCAAGTTAGCCAGGAAGGACCTAAAGAGAGAGTTAAGAGGAGCCAGGAGGGGACATGAGAAGTCTTTGGCAGGTAGGATCAAGGAAAACCCTAAAGCTTTCTATAGGTATGTCAGGAATAAAAGAATGACTAGGGTAAGATTAGGGCCAGTCAAGGACAGTAGTGGCAAGTTGTGCGTGGAGCCTGAAGAGATAGGAGAGACGCTAAATGAATATTTTTCGGCAATATTCACGCAGGAAAAAGACAATGTTGTCGAGGAGAAGACTGAGATACAGGCTATTGGACTAGACGGGATTGAGGTTAATACGGAGGAGGTGTTAGCAATTCTGGAAAGTGTGAAAATAGGTAAGTCCCCTGGGCCGGATGGGATTTATCCTAGGATTCTCAGGGAGGCTGGGGAAGAGATTGCAGAGCCTTTGGCTTTGATCTTTACGTCGTCATTGTCTACAGGAATAGTGCCAGAAGACTGGAGGATAGCAAATGTTGTCCCCTTGTTCAAGAAGGGAAGTAGAGACAATCCTGGTAATTATAGACCAGTGAGCCTTACTTCTGTTGTGGGCAAAGTTTTGGAAAGGATTATAAGAGATAGGATTTATAATCATCTAGAAAGGAATAATTTGATTAGGGATAATCAACACGGTTTTGTGACGGGTAGGTCGTGCCTCACAAACCTTATTGAGTTCTTGGAGAAGGTGACCAAAGAGGTGGACAAGGGTAAAGCAGTTGATGTGGTGTATATGGATTTCAGTAAAGCGTTTGATAAGGTTCCCCACGGCAAGCTATTGCAGAAGATACAGAGGTATGGGATTGAGGGTGATTTAGCGGTTTGGATCAGGAATTGGCTAGCTGCAAGAAGACAGAGGGTGGTGGTTGATGGGAAATGTTCATCTTGGAGTTCAGTTACTAGTGGTGTACCGCAAGGATCTGCTTTGGGGCCACTGCTGTTTGCCATTTTTATAAATGACCTGGATGAAGGATGGGTTAGTAAATTTGCGGAAGACACTAAAGTCGGTGGAGTTGTGGACAGTGTGGAAGGTTGTTGCAGGTTACAGAGGGACGTAGATAAGCTGTAATGCTGGGCTGAGAGGTGGCAAATGGAGTTCAATGCGGAAAAGTGTGAGGTGATTCACTTTGGAAGGAGTAACAGGATTACAGAGTACTGGGCTAATGGTAAGATACTTGGTAGTGTTGATGAACAGAGAGATCTCGGTGTCCATGTGCATAGATCCCTGAAAGTTGGCACCCAGGTTGATAAAGTTGTTAAGAAGGCATACGGAGTGTTAGCTTTTATTGGTAGAGGGATTGAGTTTCGGAGCCAGGAGGTCATGTTGCAGCTGTACAAAAATCTGGTGCGGCCGCACTTGGAGTATTGTGTACAGTTCTGGTCACCGCATTATAGGAAGGATGTGGATGCATTGGAAAGGGTGCAGAGCAGATTTACTAGGATGTTGCCTGGTATGGTGAGAAGGTCTTATGAGGAAAGGCGGAGGGTCTTGAGGTTGTTTTCATTAGAGAGAAGAAGGTTAAGAGGTGACTTAATAGAGGCATAGAAGATGATCAGAGGATTAGATAGGGTGGCTAGTGAGAGCCTTTTTCCTCAGATGGTGATAGCTAGCACGAGGGGACATAGCTTTAAATTGAGGGGTGATAGATATAGGACAGATGTCCGAGGTAGGTTCTTTACTCAGAGAGTAGTAAGGGCGTGGAATGCCCTGCCTGCAGCAGTAGTGGATTCACCAACATTAGGGGCATTTAAATGGTCATTGGATAAACATATGGATGATATTGGAACAGTGTAATTTAGATGGGCTTTGGATTGGTTCCACTGGTCGGCGCAACATCGAGGGCCGAAGGGCCTGTACTGCGCTGTAATGTTCTATGTTCTATGGTCACAGGATTTGGCAATTAGTTGCCGAACCAGACCAGAGTTCATGCAAAAGATCACAAAACAGAATACATATCAAGATGCACAAAGTACCTCCTTGACGGGCATACAGGCTCCCTCCAAAGTAACCATTCAGTGGTGATGTTGCAGCAAACACAAATATGGCTGTACTTAGCATAGATCCTCTCCTGGAAAAGGAGGAAAAGAGAAAGTAGACCATAACTAAAAATTCAATTGCATTTTCTCAGTTACAGAATCAAAGATCTTTCAGACGATCCTGAACTGGCCTTCACCTGAATCTCTGTTGAATCCATTAGAAAAAAAGTCTTCCCATTGATATGTATAGAACCACCTGAAATTAGGAACTTAGTCAACAGAAAAGAAAAATACATTTGCTATTGAGTGATTAACATAGAAACATAGAAAACTACAGCACAAAACAGGCCCTTCGGCCCACAAGTTGTGCCGAACATATCCCTACCTTTTAGGCCTACCTATAACCCTCCATCCTATTAAGTCCCATGTACTCATCCAGGAGTCTCTTAAAAGACCCTATTGAGTTTGCCTCCACCACCATTGACGGCAGCCGATTCCACTCGCCCACCACCCTCTGTGAAAAACTTCCCCCTAGCATCTCCCCTGTACCTACCCCCAGCACCTTAAACCTGTGTCCTCTCGTAGCAGCCATTTCCACCCTGGGAAAAAACCTCAGAGTCCACCCAATCTATGCCTCTCAACATCTTATATACCTCTATTAGGTCTCCTCTCATCCTACGTCTCTCCAAGGAGAAAAGACCGAGCTCCCTCAGCCTATCCTCATAAGGCATGCCACTCAATCCAGGCAACATCCTTGTAAATCTCCTCTGCACCCTTTCAATCTTTTCCACATCCTTCCTGTAATGAGGCAACCAGAACTGAGCACAGTACTCCAAGTGGGGTCTGACGAGGGTCTTATATAGCTGCATCATTATCCCCGGACTCCTAAACTCAATCCCTCGATTGATAAAGGCCAGCACACCATACGCCTCCTTAACCACCTCCTCCACCTGCGGGGCCGATTTTAGAGTCCTATGGATCTGGACCCCAAGGTCCTTCTGATCCTCTACCGTACTAAGAGTCTTTCCCTTTATATTGTACTCCTTCATCCCATTTGACCTGCCAAAATGGACCACTCCGCATTTATCTGGGTTGAAGTCCATCTGTCTCTTCTCCGCCCAGTCTTGCATCCTATCTATGTCCCTCTGAAGCTTCTGACATCCCTCCAGACTATCCACAACCCCACCAACCTTCATGTCGTCGGCAAACTTACCAACCCATCCCTCCACTTCCTCATCCAGGTCATTTATGAAAATGGCAAACAGCAAGGGTCCCAGAACAGATCCCTGGGGCACACCACTGGTGACCGACCTCCATTTAGAAAAAGACCCATCTATACACACTCTCTGCCTCCTTTGGGCAAGCCAGTTCTGGATCCACCAGGCAGTAGCCCCTTGGATCCCATGCCCTCTCACTTTTTCTAGAAGCCTTGCATGGGGGACCTTATCGAACGCCTTGCTAAAATCCACATAAACACATCTACCACTTTCTCTTCGTCAATGTTTTTAGTCACATTTTCGAAGAACTCCACCAGGCTCGTAAGGCACGATCTGCCTTTGACAAAGCCATGCTGAGTATTCTTGAGCATACTAAACCTCTCTCAATGCTCATAAATCTTGTCCCTCAGGATCTTCTCCATCAGCTTACCAACCACTGAGGTTAGACTTAACAGAAGAATGAAGTTTTTAAATATGTTTTAATAACATTTGATAAGAAACAGTCAATATCGAAGGAAGACGCGAGTCTTGTGGAACACAGAAACTGAGGATTTCCCAGTCAGACAATTCTGTTTTAGTCTCTGCAGCAACAAATGGTCCAACTTAGCTGAACAAGTATATCAAAATACAATTAATTCTGTAAATCCACAAAAAAAGATTTAGGTTATGCAAAGTAGATGACATAAACAATACAAGTTATGGGGTCTGCAGAAAATTGAAAGATCCCAAAATGGCCTGGTAGTAAATGGATCACTAAGTCAGCCCAGAGCTCATCTAAATGCCTGCTGATCTTTTGACTCGAGTTGAGAATGCCACCACTGAGTCATGCTACTGGTAGGGAACATTGTGCATCACTGCTGAATCTGAACAATTGCAGATTATTTAAAAACTCTGACTCTTCACAGAATAAATCCTTTATTTCATACAGAATGAATGTGCAACCAAAATGGGATCAAAGGTGAAAAATAAAGCGCGATGCTTGCAGGTCATAGGTTTTGGTTAAGCTTTCAACCCCAATCATCCTTGTCATTATAGGATAAGACCATAAGACATAGGAGCAGAATTAGGCCACTCAGCTCATCGAGTCTGCTCCATCATTCAATCATGGCTGATATCTTTCTCATCCCCATTTTCTTGCCTTTTCCCCATAACCCCTGATCCCCTTATTAATCAAGAACCTATCTATCTCTGACTTAAAGACACTCAATGACCTGGCCTCCACAGCCTTCTGCAGCAAAGAGTTCCACAGATTCACCACTCACTGGCTAAGGATGCATCTCTTACTCCTCCTTCAGGTATCATTCCTCAGAAGGTTGTTGGCAACCATGAGCTTTCACTGGGTTGGTCCATGATTATACTTGGTAAAGTACTGCAGTGGTTTGCCATTGCCTTCTGCAGTGTGGCTGGCTGGCTAGGAAACTCTCCTGCTCTTACTGCCTACCATCAGGCATGTTGGAAGGCTGAGAATCAACCTGTTTGGCCACTTTATGAACACTCCTTCCCTACCCATCAATCCTGAAGAGGGACTTGAACCCCCCGGGATAGGGACACTACATAAGCAGCTCTTACTAAATGACATAAGTGACATTAATTCTGTTATTAAGTGGAATCTGAATCACTAACTGCTGCAAGTTGATTATTTGGTCATTTATCTCATTGCTGTTTATGGGATCTTGATGTGTGAAATTGCACCTCCTCACCCACCTACATTAAAATGTTGCCTTTGAATATTTCAGAACATCCAAAAGATGAGAAATGTGTCTTATGAATAAACATTCTTGCTTCCAATACATCCCCAAGTACAATGCAAGGAACAAGCAGAACAGAAGATCAACGATAGTATAAGGCTACCTCCCCCAAGTGGCCAGTCTTCACATTAGTCTCAACAGCAAAAGTCATGCTATTCAACATGCAACGGTATCATAGCCAATCCTTTAAATTTACAGGATAAATGACTGGATGGAAATCAAATTGAAAATTACTGATAATCTGTTAATTTGAGGCACCAAAGCCATTCGCAGCAACATCACAGCTTAGCACAGTCGAGGCTTGAACCTTGGACCTGCCTGCCTTAGAGTCATGGAGGCCCTTCGGCCCAACTTGTCCATGCTGCCCTTTTTAAAAAATCCCCTAAACTCATCCCAATTGCCCGCATTTGGCCCATATCTCTCTATACCCATTTTACCCATGTAATTGTCTAAATGCTTTTTAAAAGACAAAATTGTACCCATCTCTACTACTACCTCTGGCAGCTTGTTCCAGACACTCACAGCCCTCTGAAAAAAATGGCCCCTCTGGACCCTTCTGTATTTCTCCCCTCAAACCTATGCCCTCTAGGTGTTAGACTCCCCTACCTTTGGGAAACGATATTGACTGTCTAGCTGATCTATGCCCCTCATTATTTTATAGACCTCTATAAGATCACCCTTCTACGCTCCAGAGAAAAAAGTCCCAGTCTATTCAGCCTCTCCTTACCAACAAGTCTCTATAGCATCCTAGTAAATCTTTTCTGCACTCTTTCTAGTTTAATAATATCCTTTCTATAATTGGGTGACCAGAACTGTACACAGTACTCCAAGTGTGGCCTTACCAATGTCCTGTATAACTTCAACAAGACGTCCCAACTCCTGTATTCAATGTTCTGACCAATGAAACCAAGCATGCTGAATGCTGCCTTCACCACTCTGTCCATCTGTAACTCCAGCTATGAACATGTACCCCTAGATCTCTTTGTTCTGTAACTCTCCCCAACGCCCTACCATTAATTATGTCCTGCCCTGGTTCAATCTACCAAAATGCATCACCTTGCATTTGACCAGCTCAACCACATCAGAAAAAACTGCTGAACCATCAAGCTATATTCTAGAAAAGTGGTTCAAACTTTCCAATCCTTTGAACTTAAGCATGGCGGTAACTCCATGGACATTAATATCAGCAGCTCAGTGAAGGGCTATCAGAATAAATATCCTGTGGGGTTTACCTTTAAAGTGGATTTAGAGCAGCTCCTTATTTGGTGATAGAAAAGGCATGCAACATTTGACAACAGGAAAAATGCAACTTTTTAAATGCTTCAAATCTTAAATGTTAAGCGACTGGTCTTAAACACAATCTCAGAGGTAGTCTGAAAACTGATTCAGTCATTGGAACTTGGAAGAAGTCTTTTTTTCATTCATTTCTGTACATCTCTCTGATGACGCTGGCAGCATTTCGCCAAGAACACATCCTTTACTTGGAAGCCTTAGACTGGAGTGTTGGCAGCTCCTTCTGGTACAGATGCTAACCGAGCCAAGCCTGATCAAGTTCTCACCAAACATGTACACACACGCACACAAATTCAAACACCTTCCAGCAGAGTAGATCGTGGTCAAGAATGGGAACCCTGGTTAATGTTTTAGTGTCCTAAAAGCCAAAAGAACTAATGACAATTGTAGCTACTCAACAATTTGACACAGCCTCAAGGCTGGTGCTTAGCACAAAAGTTAAAATTTATTTATTAGTCACAAGTAGGTTTACACTGCAATGAAGTTACTGTGAAAATCCCCGAGTCGCCACACTCTGGCACCTGTTCGGGTACACTGAGGGAGAATTTAGCATGGCTAATGCAATTAACCTGCACATCTTTGGACTGTGGGAGCCGGAGCACCCGAAGGAAACCCACGCAGACACAGGGAGAACATGCAAACTCCACACAGAGTGTCCCAAGCCGGGAATTGAACCCGGGTCCCTGGCGCTGTGAGGCAGCAGTGCTAACCACTGTGCCACCGTGCCCACCCCAAGGTTCAAGCGGAGCTCTCATATGCTAATGCTGCCCTCTGTTGGAGGATAGAAGAAGCAATTTCTCAAACAATCCCTTTACAGTTCCTGAGAAACTCGGGAGAAAAAAAAGCAGATTTGTACCAGGACAGCATTGCAGACACAACTCAGTCTTCATGCCCCTGGGGCATAGAAAAGGAGGGGGTGGGGCAGGAGGCAGGATGTGAAGGACCAGGCTCTCTCACATCAGTCCTAAATCCGTCTTTCAACAATTTGAATCTGTGTTCCCCATCCTGCTGCCAAGGTTTACCGCAAAGGTGTAATCTGGATTTACCTTTTATCAGATCATTTACTATCTTGTTGAAGTTGTACAAGACATTGGTAAGGCCACACTTGGAACACCGTGTACTGTTCTGGTCACCCTATTATACAAAGGATATTAAACTACCTCTAGGTGGCAGAGGTAGCTAGTTTGGAAGATGCTGTCTAAGGAGCGTTTCGTAGATGGCACACATTACTGCCACTCTGTACTGCTGACAGAGAAAGTGAATGTTTAAGGTAGTGAATGAGGTACTGTTCAAGCAGGCTGCTTTATCGAGGAGGGTGTCTCGGATTTGAGTATTGTTGGAGTTGTACTTATCCAGCCAGGTGGAGAGTATTCCATCACTCTCCTGATTTGTGTCTTGTGGACAGGCTTTGGGGAGTCAGGTGGTGAGTTACTTGCCGAAATTCCTAACTTTTTACCTGTTTTGTAGTTACATGGCTGGCGAGGATCAGTTTTTGGTTAATGGTAACCTCCAGGATGTTAACGGTGGTGGATTTGGTGAAGGTAATGCTGCTAAATGTCAAGAGATGGCTGGATTCTCTCTTGTTATAAGAGGTTGTGTGGCAGGAATGCTACTTGCCATTTACAAAGTGAGAGACATGAATCTCTTTAATCCGAAGACAACTGGGTGAAGTGTCATAGTTCTGTCTGTACTCAGTGAAAATGAATCAGCAGGTGTTGCTTAGAGGGGTAACTGTAAAAATCTGCTTCTGTGAAATAGTGTGAAAGTAACCTCACAGAGTTCAGCAAGGTGTGGCAGAAGTCAGGTCACATAGACACAACATAGAGCCTAACCACCACTGTATTCCTTCTTCCCTACAAACTGACTTTTGCTTGGATATTTCGACAGGTTCCAACTTTTTTACCTGCCCATTGCTCAGTCAGAGGGAGCATCACAGCTGGCGCTCTGTCCATTTCTGCTCGGTCTGCTGTACTCTCCAGCAGATAGATGAGGGGGCGGGTGAGGGGGCACCGAGAGCAAAGGCTCACTTTCCCCACTCTAGTTCCAAATAGCTTCTGAACCAGCAGCTCCGGAAACAATCTGCCACATTCCCTAGTGCTGCCCAGGCAGAGATCGACAAGCTCTGTCTAAACTTATGGCTCAATCCTGGATAAAAGCAAATTACTGCGGATGCTGGAATCTGAAACCAAAAGAGAAAATGCTGGAAAGACTCACCAGGCTGGTAGCACCTGGAGGGAGAGAAAAGAGCTGATGTTTCGAGTCCAAAGCTTTGACAAAGGGTCATCTGGACTCGAAACATCAGCTCTTTTCTCTCCTTACAGATGCTGCCAGACCTGCTGAGATTTTCCAATATTTTCTCTTTTGGCTCAATCCTGGTACCTTGCCTGTGTGGTTAAATGCCTTATGAGACAATCACACAGTACGCCACAAGAAAGCTATTAAAGCACTCTCAAAGACTATATTCCCCCCCCCCCTCAATTGGAACTGCACATTTTTCATAATCTTTTGCAGAAGCACAAACTAGTATTTAACCAATAAAAGACTACAACATGGAGATACATATACATGTACTTACTCTGTGTATAAGTCTTCTACCATTGCCACAACAATGACAATGAAGGATACGAAGAATATCTGGCAACCAGATCCTATCAGTGACGAAAATATTAGTGGGTGACTGGACGGTCTGAATACATCACCATGAACTTGTTTCCACCCATACTCATCTCCCAGGTCTCTGTCCTGTTGAAACATAATTTCACTATGGGTTAGACTCATGCGCCTTCAATCCAGTTAGGAAACAGCTAACACATTCTGTAAACTGATGTCAAACGAAAGCTCTATAAGCTGGGCAAAAGTCCAAGTATGTTACATTACAAACAGTAAAGTCCAAATGTTATTTCTAGAGGCCTGTTTGTGACATTTTAGGACCTGCAATCAAATATTTTATTTATTTGAAGTACTGAAAGTAGACATTGTACTGAAGTACTGAAAGCAGATGGCACCACAACTGAAGGAGTAAATTATGAAGCATCAATGAAGGTTCAGATGTACCAGCTACAATCAGCCCTTGATCTGCGGGAATCTTGCACATACTGGGCTGGCACAGACAACCTGATGTCAGTTCCAGAAAGCTCATGGACCAGGCCTTTCACCACAAACTCACCAAGATTAATGTTTGGTTACTTCCTAGGTCAGATTTCCAGCAAATTCATAGTTCATTCTGATGCTTTGGCTCAATGCTATGCCTCGAAGGAGCAGGTGGTCTTAGATGGTGGACTACTGTTCTGTGCCTGCTCCTCCAGGAGTGAGGAAGGGCTTAAGTGACCTTTGATGCAAATCATAAAAACTCTTGTTTGATGCAGATTAAATGTACATACTGCTGCAGGTGCATAGGATTTGATCTTTAAGAATTCCAATTCAAAAAGTAAAAAATTACAATAGCTCAAATGCTGCGATTCTGCAAATCACAGGATTGTTACAACGCAGGAGGCCATTCTGTCCATTATGTCTGCACTAGCTCCCCAAGTGAACAATTCACTTCGTGCCCTTCCCCCACATCCCTGCACATTCTTCCTTTTCAGGTACATCGAATTCCCTTTTGAATGCTTCAGTTGTACCTACCTCCACCATAACTCACGCAGAGCATTCCAGACCCCAACCACCCATTGTGTGAAAAAGCTTTTCCTCATGTCACTTTTGCTTCATTTATCAATTACTTTAAATCTGGGTCCTCTCATTTTCCATCTTTCACCAATGGGAACAGTTCCTCCCTATCTACTCTGTCCAGACTCCCTCATAATTTTGAACATCTCCATCAAATCTCCTCTCGACCTCGGAAAACAAGCCCAATTTCTCCAGTCTATCTTCGTAACTGAAGCTCCTCATCCCTAGAACCATTCTCCTGAATCTTCCTGCACTCCCTCCAATGCCTTCACATCTTTCCTAAAGTACAGAACCCATAACTGGATGCAATGCTCCAGCTGAGACTGAACATAAGACCATAAGACATGGGAGCAGAATTAGGCCATTCGGCCCATCCAGTCTCCTCCACCATTCAATCATGGCTGATATGATTCTCATCCCCATTCTCCTGCCTTCTCCCCGTAACCCTTGATCCCCTCATTGACCAAGAACCTATTTTTCTCTATCTTCAAGGCGCTCAATGACCTGGCCTCCACAGCTCTCTGTGGCAATGAATTCCACGGAATCACCACCCTCTGGCTGAAGAAATTTCTCCTCATCTCAGTTTCAAAGGAGCGTCCCTTCACTCTGAGGTTGTGCCTTCGAGTTCTAGTCTCTCCCACTATTGGAAACATCCTCTCCATGTCCACTCTATCTGGGCCTCTCAGTATTCTGTAAGTTTCATTTAGATGCCCCCCTCATCCTTCCAAACTCCATTGAGTATAGACCCAGATTCCTCAACCGCTCCTCATAGGACAAGTTCTTCATTCCAGGGATCATTCTTGTGAACCTTCTCTGGATCCTTTCCAAGGCCAGCACATCCTTCCTTAGGTGTGGGACCCAAAACTGCTCACAATATTCCAAATGGGGTCTGACCAGAGCCTTATACAGCCTCAGCAGTACATCCCTCCTCTTGTATTCTAGCCCTCTAGAAATGAACGCTAACATTGAATTTGCCTTCTTAACTGAACCAGCATGTTAACCTCGAGAGTCCTGAACCAGGACTCCCAAGTTCCTTTGTGCTTCAGATATCCAGTTCAATAAAAGCTTTTGCTCTTTACTCTATAAACCAATTAATAAAGTCCAGGGTACTTGATTTATTAACTGCTCTCAGTCTATCCTGTCTCCTTCAATGACTTATACACATATACACAATGTGGGTTTGAACTTTCACTCCCTTGTCCTCGCTGCTAAACCTGGGAAATGAGTAAGGGTTGGTCAAAACGGGATGAAGTATGGTAGGACTCCTTATGTCTTGAACTGCTTCTGTGACCGTGAAGACCAGTTCAGACCCCCTAGAAACACTCATTAGTCAGGGCTTTGGAAAACAAGTCCACAATGGCAGGACAGACGAAGGACAATTCGTCACCCAGAATATCTTAACGACTATTCTGACAGACAAAGTCTGCAGCAGGACAAAACCTCCAATCGGCTTGGTTTTCTTGTCATTGGATCAAGGTTTCATTCTGTCAAGACAGGTGTAGAAGTTGATGTGGGAACGGTTTCCCCCAAGCACAGGCATCCTTTTTTTTCCAAGCACATCTCCCAAATCCTTCAGCGATCAGCAAATGGTGACTGGAGCAGGATTGTGTTGCCTGGAAGATTCTAGTCATGATCTGGCACAGTGGTGGCCTTTATAAGATGGTTGCCTAGCACTCAGATAAGGTAGGGATGCCGTTTGGCAGATGTAACTGTGACTGAACAACCCTTTTTAGGATCCACTTTGCTCACGTCTCAAAGATGTTCGCATTTCCAGGAAATATCAGGGGTCGATGGACCAATCACTGACTTATTCAATTCAGCCCATTGTACTGGTTCCCAATTGACAGGCGCAACAGAAGAGACGTCCACAAAACAACAACAGTGAAGTTCTGAACGATCCAGTCAACAGAGACGGGTTCCAACAATGCCAGAGGGAAAAACTTCCAAACCTCAATCGAGAACAGAAGAGTGTCCACAGTGCTTGCGGTGTCCTGAAGGCCAGTATCATCAATGCCTACAAAGAAACACTTGGATTTTCTGTCAAGAAATATCAGGATTGGTTCGATGAAAATGATCAGGGTGTCAATGAACTGATTGATCGCAAGCACAAGACTTTCTGCACCCAGGTGAATGATCCAAACTCAAAGCAAAGAAACTGGCTGAGCAATAAGTGAAGGCAGATATGCAAAGCTGCACCCATGACATGAAGAACAGGTGATGGGCAGACAGGGTAAAGGGAATTCAACATCTGGCTGACATGAATGAATCAGATCCATGGTTTCTTCACTGCCACAAAGACCATTTATGGTCCAAGTACTCAGGGATCAGCTTCTTTTAGATCCAAAGATGGAGAAAGACAACCTCATTTCTGCAGTGCAGCGTATTATTTGAATGGACGGTAAACTCAGACGATTCCAATCATAAACTAAGACCACCTCGACCCTCAATCACTGAGCTCCAATATGCTGACACTGTAGTAAGAGCTGTGCTGGAAACAGATCTCCAGAGAATTGTTGACCTATTTACTGAGGCGCAAGAGGTGAGATTTACACTCAAAGCACTGCAGTGACACCATCGATGCTGCCTACAGAAGATCTTGCATATTAAGGACGACAGTTGCAGTATCACCACAAGCAGGCACCACAAACATCGAGACAATGATCACAAATAAAGGACAAAGAAAATTACAACACAGGAATAGGCCCTTCAGTCCTCCAAGCCCGCACCGACCATACTGCCCGTCTGCACTAAATTCCTCTACCCTTCCAGGGTCCATATCCCTCTATTCCCAACCTATTCATGTATTTGTCAAGACGCCCCTTAAAAGTCACTATCGTATCCGTTTTCACTACCTCCCCCGGCAGCGAGTTCCAGGCACCAACCAATCTGTGTAAAAAAACTTGCCTCGTACATCTCCTTTAAACCTTGCCCCTCGCACCTTAAACCTATACCCGTGTAATTGACTCTTCCACCCTGGGAAAAAGCTTCTGACTATCCACTCTGTCCATGCCCCTCATAATCTTGTAGACTTCTATCAGGTCGCTCCTCAACCTCCGTCGCTCCAGTGAGAACAAACCAAGTTTCTCCAACCTTGTCTCATAGCTAATGCCCTCATGCGAGGCAACATCCTGGTAAAATTTTTTTGTACCCTCTCCAAAGCTTCTGCATCTTCTGGTAGTGTGGCGAACAGAATTGAACACTATATTCCAAGTGCGGCCTAATTAAGATTCTATAGAGCTGCAACATGACTTGCTAATTTTTAAACTCAATGCCCCGGCCGATGAAGGCAAGCATGCCGTATGCCTTCTTGACTACCTTCTCCACCTGCATTGCCACTTTCAGTGACCTGTGCACCTGTACACCCAGATCCCTCTGCCTAGTAATATTCTTAAGGATTTGGCCATTTACTGTATATTTCTCCATCTGTATTAGACCTTATTAGTCCTGAATTCCTGTCAACTTACACTTGAAAGCCTCCCACGTGCCAGATGTTGATTTGCCCTCAAACATCTGCCCCCAATCACCATTCTTCAGTTCCTGCCTAATATTGTTGTAATTAGCCTTCCCCCAGTTTAGCACTTTCACCTGAGGACTACACTTACCTTTATCCATCAGTACCTTAAAGCTTACTGAATTGTGGTCACTGTTCCTGAACTGCTCCCCTACTAAAATGTCGACCTGGCCTGGCTCATTCCCCAGTACCAGGTCCAGTATGGTCCCTTCCCGAGTTGGATTATCTACATGTTGTTTCAAGTAGCCCTCCTGGATACTCCTTACAAACTCTGCCTCATCCATGCCCCGAGCACTAAGTGAGTCCCAGTCAATATAGGGGAAGTTAAAATCACCCACCACATCAACCCTGTTACTTTTACACCATGCCAAAATCTGCCTACATAGCTGTTTCTAGTCTCACTGCCGCTGGCTGTTGGGAGGCCTACAGTAAACTCCAACATTGACTACACCCTTCCTATTCCTGAACTCTACCAATATTAATAAAAGCAAATTGCTGCAGATGCTGGAATCGGAAACCAAAAGAGAAAATGCTGGAAAATCTCAGCAAGTCTGGCAACATCTGTAAGGAGAGAAAAGAGCTGACCTTTTGAGTCCTTTGTCAAAGCAGTTTACCCTTTGTCTACCCATATTGCCTCCTGTATGAACCCTCCGAGGTGCCCTCCCGCAGTACAACTGTATATTCTCCTTAACCAACTCCCCCATCCCTTTTACATCCCCCTCTATCCCGCTTGAAACATCGGTATCCTAGAATGTTAAAGCTGCCAAACCTGTCCTTTCTTTAACCGAGTCTCTGCAATGGCAACAACATCATAGTTCCATAGATTCCTAGATCTTTCATGGAAAGATCCAAGTACTAATTCAAGCTCTAAGTTCATCTGCCTTACCTGTTACACTTCTTGCATTGAAACCACACCCTGCCTGCTCTTCCTCCAAGTCTTACTGGTCCTACTATGTAGTTCCCCTTCAGTTAATGCACCTTTGCTTTGGTTCCCAACCCCTGCCAAACCAATTTAAATCCTCCCGTGTGACACAAGCAAACCTCCTGGCCAGAATATTTATGCCCCTCCGGTTTAGATGCAACCCATCCTTCTTGTACAGGTCCCACCTGACCTGGGAGAGATCCCAATGGTCCAGATATCTGAAACCCTCCCTCCTACACCAGCTGTTTAGGCACATGTTGAGCTGCACTATCTTCCTATTTCTAGCCTCACTGGCACATGGCACAGGGAGTAATCCTGAGATTACAACCCTAGAGGTCCTGCTTTTTAACTTTCTACCTAACTCCCTAAACTGCTGCTGCAGGACCTCATCACTCTTCCTACCTATGTCGTTAGTACCAATATGTACCATGACCGTTGGCTGTTCACCCTCTCCCTTCAGAATGCTTTTTGCCCGTTCTGAGACATCCTGGACCCTAGCACATCTCAAGTGCAGCAATTAACCCCACTGACTGACATTTCTATCACCAATTAAATTATTTAAGAAAATTTATTGAACTCTTACTTTCACTTATCGCTGCAGATACCCGAGGTAGGTCTTTATATCACCTACCTTCCCAGGATACTCTCTGGATCTCTGCCTGCAGGTTAACAGTTACCAAGCAAAAAGAAAACAAAACAAAAAGGGAAAAAGCACCTTCTCCCATTCTGCACCGAGTGATCAAGTTTCAATCCCACTCTGGCTGCCTCACTCTGACAGAATACAATTAACACCTTTTGCCTCTAATCAAGCTTCAGGTGATTGACAGATAACTGCCTCTCAGCTATTTCGGTGGGGGCAGTTCCTTTTTACCAACTAACTAGACCACTAAATTTATAACTGAGAAAAAAAGCAGGAAAATTAGATTTACCATTCTAATTACCTCACTGCTCCAAATCACCAAATTTCAATCCCACCCTGGCTGCCTCCCACTCAAGTACGCAAAGCTTACTGAGAGTGCGCGTATGCGCCTCTCTCTCAGAGCACAGTGGGCTGAGATGACTCACACACCAGTCAGGCTTCAAACAGAAGAACGCAATGTACACCTGCTAACCCAGTTAGGTTTCTGGTGAACGGCGAGTACAGGATGTTGATAGGGGAACATTCAACAATATCACTGAAAGTCAAGGGCAGGTGCCTAGAGATTCTCTTATTGGAGATGATCATTGCCTGGCACTGGTGTGGAATGAATACAACTTGCCAACTATCAGCCCAAACCTGAATGTTATCTCGGTCTTATGGTGTGCAGGCACAGACAGTTTAGTTATCCAATTTGTAAATGGTACTGACCACTGTAGCAATCTATCAGCAAGAAGTTCCACATATGACCTTTTAATGGAGGGAAGGACATTGGCTGAGAGATATGATTCTGTGAGTATGACACATCAGATTGTTGGTCAACTAGCCTCTGGGATAATTCTCCCAATTTTGGCCCAAGTCCTCAAGATGTCAATGAAGACAGCTTTTCAGGGTTGTCTGTCTTAGGTGTGCCTAAATTAATGCCAGATGGTCCTTGCAATATTATTCTTATTTGGCTTCCATGCAGTGGGTTCGTGTAACTAGGAAGTTTGCTAGAATATTCCAGAAAGCATTTATGAGGCATCACATTGATGTGGGCCTGGATTAAAAGATAGGTCAGACCAGGTAAGACCACAGATTTCCTTCTCTAAAGAACATTATGAATCAGTTAGGTTCTACAAAAATCCAGGAATTTCAGACCTTCATCAATATTAGCTTTTAATTCGGGATGTGTGTAATTAACTAAGCTTAAATTTCCCTGCTGTTGTGATGGTATTTGAACTTGTGCCTTTGATCATTATTCTAACACAGCAACATGCCCACGATGCTGGCATACCCACCCAATCAATCATAGAACCAGAACAGCACAGAAGGCCATTTGACCCAGTGTGTCCGTGCTGGTGTAAAGAGTGCTTTTAGTACACTGGCCTTTATAAATCAAAGTATTGAGTATAAGAGTTGGAATGTTATGGTGAGGTTGGATAAGACATTGGTGAGGCCGTATTTAGAGTATTGTGTGCAGTTTTGGTCACCTAATTATAGGAAGGATATTAATAAGGTTGAAAGAGTGCAGAGAAGGTTTACAAGGATGTTGCCGGGACTTGAGAAACTGAGTTACAGAGAAAGGTTGAATAGGTTAGGATGTTATTCCCTGGAGCGTAGAAGAATGAGGGGAGATTTGATAGAGGTGTATAAAATTATGATGGGTATAGATAGAGTGAATGCAAGCAGGCTTTTTCCACTGAGGCTAGGGGAGAAAAAAACTAGAGGACATGGGTTAAGGGTGAAAAGTTTAAAGGGAATATTAGGGCGGGGGACTTCTTCACACAGAGTGGTGGGAGTGTGGAATGAGCTGCCAGATGAAGTGGTGAATGCAGGCTCACTTATAACATTTAAGAAAAACTTGGACAGGTACATGGATGAGAGGGGTGTGGAGGGATATGGTCCAGGTGTAGGTCAGTGGGACTCGGCAGAAAAATAGTTCAGCACAGCCAAGAAGGGCCAAAAGGCCTGTTTCTGTGCTGTAATGTTCTATGGTTCTATAGTGTACAAGAATCTGTTGATCCATTGTCAGTGAATTGCGGCAAGGTTCCTAAAGCAGCAAAGTTATAAATGGCAGATGAATATGAATGTAAATGCCCCACAGCTCCCTCTTGTGGGACATTTTGACTTCCCCTATCTGTTACTATCCAATATGCAAAAGGTTGTGTGGTTAAAGGACAAAGAACAGTACAGCACAGAAACAGGCTCTTTGGCCCTCCAAACCTGTGCCAACACATGATGCCTTTCTAAACGAAGGACATTTTGCCTCGATGTAGTCTGTACCCCTCTATTCCCTGCCTATTCATGTATCTGTCAAGATGCTTCAAACGTTGCTATTGCATCTGCTTCTACCACCTCCTCTGACACCACATTTCAGACACTTAACATCCTGTGTAAAAAATCTGCCCCTCACATCTCCTTCAAACTTTCCCCCTTTAACCTTAAACCTACTTCCCCAAGTGACTGACATTTCTACACCGGGAAAAAAGTCCTGACTATCCACTCCATCAATGCCTCTCACAATTTTGTAAATTTTTATCAGGTCACCCTCAGCCTCCGATGATCAAGTGAAAAGAAGCCAAGTTTGTCCAATCTCTCCTGATAGCTAATACCCTCCAAACCAGGCAGCGTCCTGGTAAACCTTTTCTGTACTCTCTCCAAAGCCTCCACATCCTTCTGATAGTGTGGCAACCATAACTGTACGCAATATTCCAAATGTGGCCTAACTGAAGTTCTATGTAGCTTTAACATGACTTGCCAATTTTTATACTAAATGCCCTGACCGATGTTCGCAAACATGCCAAATGCCTTTTTGACCATCTTATCCACTTATATTGCCACTTTCAGGGAACCATGGACTTGTAAGCCTAGATCCCTTTGTATGTTAATGCTTCTAAGGGGTCTGCCGTTTGCTGTATACTTTGTTCCTGCATCAAGCTTCCAAAATGCATCACCGTGCATTTGTCCATCTGCCATTTTCCGCCAAATTTCCAGCCTATCTATACTCTGCAGTATCCTCTGGCAATCCTCCTCGCTATCCGCAGCTCCCCCAATCTTTGTGTCATCTGCAAACTTACTAATCATACCACCTACATTTTCCTCCAAATCATTTATATATATTACAAACAATAGGGCTCCCAGCACTGATCCCTGCAGAACACCACTGGTCACAGATCTCCAGTCAGAAAAACACCCTTCCACTGCTACTGTCTTCTATGACTAAGATGGTTCTGTATTCATCTTAGCTCACTGCGGATCCCGTGTGACTTTACCTCCTATATCAGCCTGACACGAGGGTACTTGTCAAAAGGCTTTGCAAAAGTCCATGTAGACAAAACATCCTCCGCCCTGCCCTCAATCATCTTTGTCACTTCCTCAAAAAACTCTATCAAGTTTGTGTAATACAATCTCCCCGCACAAAGCCATGCTGTCGATTGCTAGTAAGCCCATATTTTTCCAAATGTGAATAAATCCTGTCCCTAAGAATATCTTCAATAATTTCCCTACCACTGGTCTGTCATTTCCCAGATTATCCAGGTTGCCCTTCTTAAACAAATGAATAATATTGTCTATTTTACAGTCCTTTGGGACCTCTCCTGTGACTAAAGAGAATACAAAGATATTGTACAAGGCCCCAACAACCTCAGTATTCTGGAATAGCTCCCATCAGTCCTGGGGACTTGAGCCAAGTTTGTATTCAGCCCCTGGATCCCATGGGCTTTGATTTCTGAAACAGCCTGCTATGCGGGATCTTGTCAAAAACCTTGCTAAAAATCCATGTGGATCACATCTACTGTGCTACTCTCATCAATCCTCCTGTTACCTCCTCAAAAAATTCTATCAAGTTAATCATAGGCATGATCTTCCCTCAACATATCCATGCTGACTGTCCTCAATTAATCCATGCCTAACTGACATTTTATCCTGTGTCTCAGAATTGATTGCAATAATCTGCCCATTACCGAGGTCAGACTGACTGGCCTATCATTATTTGTTCTATCCCGTGCACCATTTTTAAACAAAGGTACAACATTAGCAGACCTCCAATCCCATGACACACCTACGTCCAATGAGGATTGGAATAAGATGGTCAGACCGATTGCTATTTCCTCCTTGGCTTCTTTTGATATCCTGGGGTACATTTCATCTGGCCCTGGTGATTTACCCACTTTCAAGGATGCTAATCCCCTTAATACTTTTGTCTCTCCTCATGGTTATATCCAATATTTCAGACTCCTCCTTAAATCTGCACTAAAGATGCTCACATCTTCCATCTCTACCCATAGGTTATCCTTTTGGTCTTTTATGCGGCCTACTCTTTCCTTGGTTATCCTCTTACACTAATTACAGGTCTTTAGGTTCTCCTGGACTTTGCTTGCCAATATTCAATCATGCCCTCTCTTTGCTTTCCCTCTCTTTCTATACTCTTGGCTTTCCGGAGTATTGAGTTTTGAGTGTCTGACATAAGCTTTCTTTTCCTGCCTCATCTTACCCTGCAAACTCTTCGACATCCAGGGGCTCTAGATTTGCCCGTCCCACCTATTTCTTTGTGGGAACACATTTACTCTAACCCCTTGAATCTCCCCTTTTAATGCCTCGCAGTGCTCGGACACTGATTTACCTTCCCTGTTTCCAATCCACTTTGGCTAAATCTGCTTGTAAAATAGGCCTTGCCTCAATTTAGAACTTTAATTCCTGTTTTAGCTTTGTTCTTTTCTGTAATCATGTTAAACCTAGCTAAATCATAAATATGAAGAATATTCTTTATTGGCTATCTCATCAAACTGCCATGTTTCTATCTTTGCCCTCAAATTATCTGCTTTACTCCTTGCACTGAAGTATATTACCTTTGAGCACAGCCAGACTCCCTGTTTTCGATCTTTTGTTTCCTCTGGTTTCCAGACTCAGTCATTAATTTTCTGCCTCCCATTTTAATTTTTGATTTTGTTCCATCCGAATTCACCTCAGGCTCCTATCCCCCTGCCAAATACTTTCAATCCTGTCCAGCAGCACTGGCAGATCTCTCCCTCCACAAGGATATTTGTCTCAGCCTTGTTGAAGTGCAAACTATCCTGCTTGTACCAGGCTGAGGGAGACCAGTGTCTTGGCCAATCATATAACTTGGGCCATGAACATGCTCTGAGCTAACTGGGGTCAGGTCAGGATGGAAGGGAGGACTTGTTGTATGAGAAACGGTTGAAGAGTTTGGGTCTGTACGCGTTGGAGTTTAGAAGGATGAGGGGGGGGATCGTATTGAAATTTACAGGATGCTGCGAGGCCTGGATAGAGTGGACGTGGAGAGGATGTTTCCACTAGTAGGAAAAACTAGAACCAGAGGGCACAACCTCAGGCTAAAGGGACAATCCTTTAAAACAGAGATGAGGAGGAATTTTTTCAGCCAGAGAGTGGTGAATCTGTGGAACTCTTTGCTGCAGAAGGCTGTGGAGACCAGGTCATTGAGTGTCTTTAAGACAGAGGTAGATAGGTTCTTGATTAATTAGGGGATCAGGAGTTATGGGGAAAAGGCAGGAGAATGGGGATGAGAAAAACATCAGCCATGATTGAATGGCAGAGCAAACCCGATGGGCCGAGTGGCCTAATTCTGCTCCTATGTCTTATCATAAAATCATAGAATCTCTACAGTGCAGAAAGCGGCCATTCGGCCCATCAAGTCTGCACCAACCCCAATCCCACCCCGACCTTATCCCCATAACCCTACTTATTTACTCTACTAACCCCCTGGCACTAAGGGGCAATTTAACATGGCCAATCAACCTAACCCACACATCTTTGGATTGTGGGAGGAAACTGGAGCACCCGGAGGAAACTCATGCAGATGACAAGGTAATCAAGATTTGGAAATAAGCAAATATTGTAAGAACTTGGAGCACAATGTAAAAAGGGAGAGAATAACTCAAGCTGATTCCTTAGAAAGAAACAGGGGAAATCATGGGAAAGAAGAGAATGGCAGAGGCATTGAACAAATATTGTGTACACATATTCACAGTAGAAGACACATTTTGAACCAGAGACAGATGTTAACCTAAGGGATAAAAAGTGAGGAAATTAAAATATCAACAGAAATAAAGTATGGGAGAAATTCAAGGGATGTGAATCTGACAAATCCCTGAGGCCTGATGGTCTTGGGTTCCAAAAGAGATAGCTGTAGAGATAGTGGAGGTGCTAGCTATGATTATTCCAAAATTCCTTAGACTTGGGAATGGTTCCATTGGATTAGAAATTGGCAAATGTTACAATGCTTTTCAAGAAAGTAGGGAGAGATGAAACAAATTTTTTTTTAATTTGTTCGTGGGACATGGGTGTCACTGGTTGGCCAGCATTTATTGCCCATCCCTAGTTGCCCTTGGAAGGCAGTTGAGAGTCAACCACATTGCTATGGGTCTGGAGTCACATGTAGACCAGGCCAGCTAAGGACAGCAGATTTCCTTCCCTAAAGGACATTAGTGAACCAGATGGGTTTTTCCGAAAATTGACAATGGTTTCATGGTCATCAGTAGATTCTTAATTCCAGATATTCTTTATTGAATTCAAATTCCACCATCTGCCGTGGCGGGATTCGAACCCAGGTCCCCAGAACATTCGCTGAGTTTCTGGATTAATAGTCCAGCGATAATCCCACTAGGCTATTGCTCCTCAGACCAGTACAGACCAGTTAGCCTGACATCAATCATTGGGAAAATGCTAGTCTTGACAGTGCACTTAGAAAAACATAGTATGATTAGAACAAGTTTGCTGATCGTACTAAGCTCGGTGGAAAGGTAAGCCGTGGGGAGGACACAGAGGCTGCAGAGGGATAGGGGCAGGTTAGTGAGTGGGCAATACGGTGACTGACGCAGGATAACTTAAGTGTGGTCACAGATAGAAAAGCAATTTTTTTTAAAAAAGGAGTGAAACCTGCAATTGTTGATGTTCAATGAGACTTGGGTATGCTTGGAAAAGGAACACAGGAAGTTAGCATGCAGGTGCAGCAAGCAATTAGGAAGGCAAATGACAAAGTTGCCTTTATTTTAAGGTGATTGGAGTACGTGAATAAAGATTTTTTGCTCCAGTTGCGTAGGATTTTGGCAAGACATCGGAAATACGGCGCACAGTTTTGACCTCCACATTTAAGGATACCAAGACTCACTAAATTGGTCCCTGGGATGAGGTTGCCCTGTGATGACTGGCTGAGTAAATTAGGTTGATATTCGTTGGAGTTTAGAAGAATGAGAGGTGATCCCATTAAAACCAACAAAATTCTGAAAGGGTTTGATAGGATGGAGGCTGAGAGGTTGCTTCCTGTTGGTTGGGAAATCTAAAACACGGGGCACAGACTCAGGATAAGGGTCTGATCATTTAGGACTGAGTTATAAAGACATTTTTTCACTCCAAAGGATTATGAATCTTTGGAATACTCTTCCCCAGAGGGTTTTGGATGCCCCATCACTGAATATATTCAAGGCTGGAGTAGACAAGTTTTTTGGTGTCAGAGGAAATTAAGGAACACAGGGAGTGGGCACCTCCTCTTCCGATTAGGCACGCAACAGCCTTCCAGACTTAACATTGAGTTCAACAGCTTCAGACTGTGCACTCTCTCCTCCACCCTATTTTTATTTCTATCAATTTATTTTCATTTCTTCCATTGATTCATTTTTCCATCCAGTTTTTTCTCACTTTCAATCTTTTGTTGCTCCTCGCCACCGTCTCCCTCCCCGCACCCCACCAGGGCCATCCTGTTCCACATTTGACACACTGCTCACCTTTGTTCTGCCATTAACACATTCTGATCTCTGAATGTTCCGCTATCAACACCCTTCTTAGTCATGATTATCACTATTTACGTTCCCTTTGTCCTTTTGTGCATAACATCTTTGTCAATCTCTCCCTAGCCTCCAGCTATCGCTGGCCCTACAGCTCCAACATCCCCCACCACCCACTGCCCCCTGCAACAGTATGAATCTCATCCTACTTCCAGTTCTGGCGAAGAATCATCCAGACTTGAAACATTAGCTCTTTTCTCTCTCCACAGATGCTGTCAGAACTGCTGAGATTTTCCAGTAATTTCTGATTTTGCTTTTCATTGACCTTAATGAGAAAATATTGTGACATATCAATGCTACTGAAACCCTAGTCAATTAATCCTGGAATTTTCCCAATGTCTCCTGTGTATCATTCTCCAGTTGAAATGGGGGCCGGTTTAGCTCAGTTGGCTGGGTGGCTGGTTTGCGATGCAGAGCCACATCAACAGACAGGTTCAATTCCTGTATCGGCTGAGGTTATCCATGAAGGCTCGGCCTTATCAGCCTTGCCCCTTGCCTGAGGTATGGCAAACCCATAGTCCTATTGGCGACTTTCATTAAGTGAAAGATCATGACATCAGAAGTCTAGTTTTAAACTATTAAGCATTAAAAAAAGTTATTACATCAAATATATACTCAACAAAATGTTTTCTTAAAAGAAAACGAAAGGTAATGGACTTCAGGCAACTTGTTTCTCTATAAACTGCATCAGTAACCAGCTTTTTGTTTGTCTTATGAACTTTGGGAGTGTGTAAAATCTCTGTCGAAATTGCAGTTAATTTTAACAATGGACACTCTGCCCCACCTTGCTTTTTAAAAGAAAATTCCTCAATTTACTGCCAGGTTGCCGTAAAAATGAGAAATGTCAGTCAGTTCAAAAAGCAACCGGTTTGCCAAATCTGCTCAGCCAATAAGTGTAATGTTGCAAATTAAGTGGTTAAGATCACCTCAAACCAATTGCCAGTGACACAATTATGCCAAATTTCAGAACCCATGAAACAATATATGCAGAGGCCGTGCAGCAGCTTGTGCCGGTTCACTGACTGTGCATTACTTAAAGCTACCGGGCCAAAGCAAGGCAGGTCTACTTCAGACTTCCCACAGGCCTTACGTTTGTCCCAAGAGAGGCCAATCATCCTCTCTTGGGGCATTAACTGCCAAAATGGCCATTATCAAAGGACATCTCCTTACCATGTCATCCATTTCTTCTTCCTTACTATACCTAGCATAATCCTTTCGTAACGTACGCATTAAAATCATGGAAACCAATCCAACCAGGAAAATCACCATCATGAAGGAGTTGAAGATAGAAAACCAGTGAATCTGTCAGCACAAAAAAAGTTGCATCTTAAGAATTTGCACATTAATTTCACTTTACAGAATTGGCATGCAAAGTTATATCTTACAATTCCGAGACAAATCAATATTCAATAAGGTATAACTGTCCGTAGCATCTATTAAGGTGAGGAAGGAAATTATTTTCAGTGTCTTCCGCTGGGAAACTGGTTTATGCACATTGGGCAAGGGCAGGGCAGGGCAGGGTCAGCAATGATACCCATTATGATTAAAGAACATGCCATTACCCACTCACTGGACTCAAGAGGTGACGTACAGGAGGGCAACTAGTCCCCATACAGTCATACCTGACTAGAAGACAACACCTTTAGGAGGAGAGTGGACAATATTGGGGGAAAAAATACATTAGAAGACTAAGAAAAATGATAACAGCATTTTTTATACGAGAACTACCCCTAACTTTAAAAAACTCTCATTTACTTTATTTGCATTAACATGAACTACTGGCATGACTATGACACGGTGACGCAGTGGTTAGCGCTGCTGCCTCTCAGTGCCAGGGACCTGGGTTCGATTCCCGGCTTGGGTCACTGTCTGTGTAGAATCTGCAGGTTCTCCCTGTGTCTGCGTGAGTTTCCTCCAGGTGCTCTGGTTTCCTCCCACAATCCAAAGATGTGCAGGTTAGGTGCATTGGCCATGCTAAATTCTCCCTCAGTGTACCCAAACAGGCGCCAGAGTGTGGCAGCTATGGGATTTTCGCAGTACCTTCATCGCAGTGTGAATGTACACCTCCTTGCGACTAACTAAACTTTAACTTTGATAAGCTGTAGCTATATTGGACAACTAACAAATTGGAAAAGCAAGATTCATTAATCTAGAACAATACCATTTATTGTCCAGCATGAACGTTAGTCAACTGAAAATTACTGTATCAACTTTATCTTGCAATGAAAGATTTTCCAGTCAGGCACTGTTTTAATCTCCTGGCCATTATTTAGAAAAGGTGGGTCCCAATGTGTTATCAGGACTTCGGACTGATGATTTTACAATACTTAAATTACACTTTAACTATGAGAATACCCACAGGAGAAGAGCGAACATATGTTCCAAGGTGTATATAATATTTATTCTACATCATACTGTATCCATAGACTAAATTCTGTGAACCCTCAATTATCCTTCACTTAATCCACTCTCTCTAAACAACATCAGATGTGGCCCAGTTGATAACATTCTCATCTCAGGTCAGAGGGTTGCCTGAGACAACAGCATAAAAATCTAGACTGATGCTCCACTACAACGAAGGGAGGCTGCATTGTCAGAGATCTATTGAATCCCTGCAGTGGAGGAGGTGGACATTCGGCCCATCAAGTCTGCACTGACTCTTCAAAAGAGCCCCCCCCCCTTGCCCTATCCCCATAACCCTGCGTATTTAACATGACCAATCCCCCGAGCTGCACATCTTTGGACTGTGGGAGGAAACCCACACAGACACCGTGCAAACTCCACACAGGCAGTCACCCAAAGGCAGGAATTTAATCCGGGTCCTTGGTGCTGAGAGGCAGCAGTGCTAACCACTGTGCCACCAAAATGCCACCTTTCAGATGAGACATTAAGCTGCGTTCTCAGTTGGACATAAAAGATCCCATGGCACTATCTTGAAGAATAGATGAGTTATCAAACTGAATGTTGTATTTCCAACACTACACTTGTAGTAGCACTCATTTGGCTATAAAACTCTACAAATGATATTAACGAAGCTGAACTGCAAAACTTTAAAGACCAGCCCATTAGTCTAGTCTCTCTACTGGTTAAAAGCGTGACCCAACACAGCACTCAACCATACAGAAGCAGCAGCATCAGATTCAAACCCTAATTTCTAGCAAGTTGGGATATCACAACTGAAGTGATAATTGGAGAGATACCATGTGCTTCAGTTGGGATAGGGAGTTAGAGGGCTCTGGGTCAGAGAGAGCAAACTAGGGCTCCAACTGAATTAAAATCAAAGTGTCGCCAGCAGGTAAGGAAGCATCAGTGGAGAGAGGGACAGAGTTAAAGTTTTGAGTCCAATATAACTAAATGGTCTTGAAATATTAACTTGGTTTCTCTTTCTTCCATAATCATCCTCAACACCGGTGCCCCTCAAGGTCGTGTTCTCAGCCCCTTACTATATTCCTTACACACCTATGACTGTGCAGCCAAATTTCCCTCCAACTCGATTTTCAAGTTTGCTGATGAGGCCACCATAGTGGGTCGGATCTCAAACAATAACGAGAGAGTACAGGAATGAGATAGAGAATCTGGTGAACTGGTGTGACAGCAATAATGTCTCCCTCAACATCAACAAAATGAAGGATATAGTCATAGACTTCAGGAGGCATAAAGGAGAACATGCCCCTGTCTATATCAATGGGGACGAATTAGAAATGGCCGGGAGCTTCAGGTTTTTAGGTGTCTAGATCACCAACAGCCTGTCCTGGTCCCCCCATGCCGACACCATAATTAAGAAAGCTCACCAATGCCTCTACTTTCTCAGAAGATCAAGGAAATTTGTGTCCACTACGACTCTCACCAACCTTTACAGATGCACCATAGGAAGTATTTTTTCTGGTTATATCACAGCTTGGTGTGGCTCCTGCTCTATCCAAGACCGCAAGAAACTACAAAGGGTCGAGAGCAAAGCCCATCACTCAAACCAGCCTCCCATCTATTGACACTGTCTACACTTCCCACTGCCTCAGAAAAGCAGCCAGCATAATTAAGGACCCCACGCATCCTGAACATACTCTCTTCCACCTTCTTCCATTGGGAAAAGGAAACAAAAGGCTGAGGACATGTACCAACCTACTCAAGAACAGCTTCTTCCCTCCTGCCATCTGACTTTTGAATGGGCCTACCTCACATGAAGTTGATCTTTCTCTACACCCTAGCTATGACTGCAAGACTACATTCTGCACCCTCTCCTTTTCTTCTCTAATGAATGGTATGCTTTGTCTGTATAGTGCGTAAGAAATAATACTTTTCACTGTATACCAATACATGTGACAATAAATCACATCAAATCACATCAAATCAAATCAAATGCTGCCAGACCTGCTGAGTTTTTCCAGCACTTACTGCTTTTATTTCAAATCTCAAGCATCCACATACTTTGCTTTTATTCCAGGGCTCCAATGGATTACTAAATAATGATATCAAGGATTGGCTCAGGGCACTATTAGAATTGGTTCTGATGTTTCATGTTTGAAAATCATGCACTGTATATACTGCCCAAGTTCACACATTGAGTGAAATAGTGCGGTACTAATACTGGTACAAGTGCATTCCAGCTTAAATCTAGGCCAAAAAGCATGTCATGAAAATGGTCATTCTTAAAATGCAACATACTCTGTGTTGGAAGAAGGATGGGTCAAGGTACTTATCAAATCGGTCCTCAAACTTCACATCAGATTTCTTCCATTTCATCTAAAAAAAACAGAAAAGACCAACTGAGTTAGAACAATACACGGTAGCACATAGGATGAAGTTGGCAGAAATATTATCAACTTTGTTGGAGCATGACCGCACAATTTGATTTATGTGGTCATGAGGGTTTATAATGCAGATTGCCCGAAACCTCAGTGCATAAAAATCTATCCCACATAAGATTTATGTAACATTTCAAATGCTGCTGCATTGTCAGAAGGTCAAGTCATGTAACCTCATGACATGCTGTTCCATTGAGTGACCATTCTTTCCTTGGTTAAGTGATTTGGCAACTTGGGCTGAATGCGGATGGAGATTCTGGCCAAAGAAAACAATATTAGAACTGTAAGGACATTCGGGCAAAATGTGTGACCTTCTCCTCTCTGCACCCTTCCATACAACTCTCAAAATCCAATCTCTCAAAACAGAGCTCTGACAGTAAAACTAAGCCAGGTAGTGGATAAACCAGCAATGTTTTACTTCGGGATCCTGAATCTCAATAAAGATAACTATGATGGTATGAGGCATGTGTTGGCTATGATGGACTGGGAAACACTACTGAAAGGAAGGACAGTGGACAGGCAATGGCAGGCATTTAAAGGAACAAATAGGTGAACTCCAGAAGTTGTTTATTCCTATTTGGTGCAAAAATGGAAAAGGAACTGTGATCAAACCATGGCTTACAAGGGAAATTTGAGATAGTATTAGTTTCAAAGAAGAAGCATATAAATTGGCAAGAAAAAACAAACCTAAGGATTGGGAGCAGTTTAAAATTCAGCAAAGGAGGACCAAGGGATTGATTAAGAAGGGGAAAATAGTGTGAAAGCAAACTAGCAGGGAACATAATAACTGACTATAGAAGTTCCTACGGGCATGTAAAGAGAGATTGGCAAAAACGAACGTAGGCCTCTTACAGGGAAATTTATTACATGGAACAAGGAAATGGCTGAGGAGCTAAATTCACACTTTGCTTCTGTCTTCACAAAGGAAGACAAGAATAACTTATCAGAGGTTCGGAGAAACACAAGTTTTAGTGAGCAGCTGAAGGAAACTAAGATTAGTAGAAAAATGGTTTTGGGGAAATTAATGGGATTGAAGGCGGATAAATCCCCAGGGCCTGATAATCTTCATTCCATTTAAAGAAATGGCTCTGGAAATAGTAGATCCATTGATGGTCATTTTCCAAAATTCTTGCGACTCTGGAATAGTTCTACAGATTGGAGGATAGCTAATGTAAGCCTGCTGTTCAAAAAGGGAGGTAGAGAGAAAGCAGAGAACTATAGTGCAGTGAGCCTCACGTTGGTAGTCGGGAAGTTGCTGGAGTCCATTATCAAGGATTTCATAATTCAGCATTTGGAAAGCAGTGGTATAATCGGACAAAAATTCAGCATGGATTTACAAAAGGGAAATCATGCTTAAAGAATCTACAGGGATTCTTTGAGGGAAATTCTTTTGAGGATGTTACTAGCAGAGTTGACCAGAGAGAATCAGTGAATATGGGTTTATTTAGACTTTCAGAAGGCTTTCGACAAGGTTTTACATAACAGACGACAATGTAAAGTTAAAGCGCATGGGATTGTGGGCAATATCTTGAGATGGCTAGAAATCTGGTCAGCAGACAAAAAGCAAAGAGTTGGCATAAATGGGCCTTTTTTCCGATTGGCAGGCAGTGACTAGTGGGGCACTGCAGTTTTCTGTGCCTGAACCCCAACTGTTCACATTATATATTAATGATTTGGACGAGTCAACTAAATGTATTATTTCCAAATTTGCAGAGGATACAAAGTTGGGTGGGAGGGTGAGCTGTGAGGAGGATGCAGAGATGCTTCAGCATGATTTGGACAAGCTGTGCGTATAGGCATTTGTATGGCAGATGCAGTATAATATGGATAAATGTGAAGTTATCCACTTCAGTCGCATAAATAAGGCGGCAGATTATATGAATGGGTATAAATTCAGAGATGGATATTCAGTGAGACCTTGGTGTCCTCATGCATTAGTTGCTGCAAGCAAGCGCACAGTAACAGCAGGTAGTAAAGAAGACAAAGTGTTGGCCTTCATAGCAAAAGGATTTGAGCATAGGAATAGGGATGTTTTGTTGCAATTGTATAGGTGTTGGTGAGGCCACACCTGGAGTATTGTGTGGTGTTTTGGCGTCCTTATCTGAAGGATGCTTTTGCTATAGAGGGAGTACAGCAAAGGTTTACCAGGTTGATTCCTGGGATAGCAGGACTGTCATATAAAGAGAGATTAAATTGGTTAGGATTATATTCACTGGAGTTTCGAAGAGTGAGAGGGTATCTGATAGAAACTATTCTAACAGGATTAGACAGGGTAGATTTAAAAAGAACATTCCCAATGGTGGGGGAGTCCAGAGGTAGGAGTCATTGTTTGAGGATAAGGAGTAAACCTTTTAGGACTGAGGTGAGGAGAAATTTCTTAACCCACAGAGGTGAAGCTGTGGAATTCACTACCATAGAAAATAGTTGAGGCCAAAACGTTGTCTGATTTCAAGAAGAAATTAGATATAGCTCTTGAGGTTAAAGGGATCAAGAGATATTTGGGGGGGGTGGGACCAGGGTATTGAATTGGATTATCAGCCATGATCATAATGAATGGTGCAGCAGGCTCGAAGGGCCGAATAGCCTACACCTGCTTCTATTCTCTATGCATGTTTCTTTGTACTGGGTGCTCCTGTTGAGCTGGTATTGAGACTGCAGTGTGTGACACACCACCACCAAAAACAAACTGACTGATTCACAACCCTGCCACTTAAACTGCAATTGTTTCAAGATGGGATTGCAGTCCCCCTGGAAGAAAACCATTATTCAGTGGCCTAACATAGTAAGCATCGAGTCAATAAACAAAGATTCAGAGGAATTGGTGCCATTGAAGTTGATGAGCTTTCGTAGCATCTTGTTAAGAGTATTAGTTAGTGACAATGTACTAGGAAATTTTTCAGTCAAGTTCCTGTACTCTCATTACACACATCCTGGTCACTCCTCTATTAAGAAATGTACTAACATCTGTTTGATGCCAAGACCAAAGCTAAGGAACACATTGGTTTAAAATATAGATAAGGAGAATTTCACCACATACAGCAGCCTTATTATGAAAAGGAAACGCTCTGAAAAGCAACAACTTATCCCTTAGAGGCTGCTAAATTGCAGTTTTAGTATCAGGAGCCAGTACTATCACATGAAATTTTTTAAAAATATATTATTTATTCTAGGGATGTGGCACAGTCAATCGCCTAGTGACTGCTAAAGCCACTTCAAACAACCACAATGTGGACTAGAATCTTTTGTGGATCAAACCGGGTGGGGATGGAAGGTTCCCTTCCCCAAAGGGCGTTAGTTAATTTTTAAAAAACAGAACACATGACACTGTTGACGGCACAGCAGTTAGCACTGCTGCCTCACAGCACCAGGGACCTGGGTTCGATTCAGTTTCAGTGCTCCAGTTTCCTCGCATAGTCCGAAAGACGTGCTGGTTAGGTGCACTGGCCATGCTAAATTCTCCCTCAGTGTACCCGAACAGGCATCAGAGTGTGGCCACTGGGGGATTTTCACAGTAACTTCATTGCAGTGTTAACGTAAGCCTACTTGTGATATTAATAAATTGAAAACTGCACAGTGGCACAGTAGTTAGCACTGTTGCCTCAGTACCAGGGACCCGGGTTCGATTCCTGGCTTGGATCACTGTGCGAAGTCTGCATGTTCTCCCCATGTCCACGTGGGTTTCCTCCAGGTGCTCCAGTTTCCTCCCATAGTTCGAAAGACATGCTGGTTAGGTGCATTGGCCATGCTAAATTCTCCCTCAGTGTACCCGAACAGGCATCAGAGTGTGGCCACTGGGGGATTTTCACAGTAACTTCATTGCAGTGTTAATGTAAGGCTACTTGTGACATTAATAAACTAAAAACTGTGGAATCTGAACACCTCACCCTATGATTTGCTAGCTCAGTGTCATAACCAACAGACCACCAGACTTGTCAGTTTGATGTACAGATCTCAGTGTGATCTGAAACACAGCAAGACGTTGGAAAACTGCAATTGCACTTGTGTGGCTGCGTCAAAATCCTGGAATTCCCTCCCTAACAGCACTGTAGGTGTATTTACACCACGTGGACTACAGCGGTTCAAAAAGGCAGCTCACTACCAGCTTCTCAAGGGCAACCAAGGGCAGGCAATAAATGCTGGCCTAGCCAGCGACACCCACATCCCTTGAATGAGTGAATGAAACAAATTAGAACGTGTTGCAGTCAGTTGGACAAAAAGATGCTGACTTTTCAAGGACAAGACAGCAGCTGCAAAGTCCGATTGGGCAACTAATGCCTGGGCGTTCAGACGAGGCTGTACGTGAGTTTCGATGTTCTTGAACTAAGTACTAAAATAAAACATCCCAAGGTCCAGGATATCTTGCAGGCAAGCAAAACATTAAAAAAGTTAAAGGTGGAGAATGTGTACTCAAGTTTCCATTTTTGGGTGATCCTCTGAATATGAATAAATTGCGTTCAGTAATGCCTTTTTTGGTTAAAGTGCAGCAGGTTTTAAAATATTTATTGTGGGTGAAAATGAGAACTGTCCCTTGGCTTGGGGAAGCCAAGAAAATAAGGTGAGCATTAAAAAGCACCACGGCTGCAGAAACTTTCACATTAACAGAGGCAGTTGATATGGCATTCTTCATATCCAAAATATTAGGACAAATATCAAATCTGGGAAATAATGAAGGAAATATCCCAGAAGAGAGTTATGTTGAAAGTCAATCCTTTTATGATTATGCACACTGCACAAAGATTACAAATAGATATCGCAAGTCTAAAACAAATGGTGGATAGAAAGGTAACACCTACGCTCCAGTGGGTTGATACAGGTTCTAAGTTATCAACCTTTTACCAAAAGGATTGCTCATAGTGAAAAACTGTTTGAGCTATTAGAACAGCACAACAATGTGTTTCTCTTTGGAAATGGGCGATCTGTTTCTCTATCTTCAGTTTTTTAGTCCTCTGTTTTTTGCTTTCGGGAATCTATTATAGTTGAATTCATGTTGCAACAAAGTGCATGTTTTAAACAGCTGTCCCCAATTGGGGAAGGATTCGAGAATCATTGCAAGAATATATAAAGCAGTTCACTGAGTGTCTGGGAGGAACTGGGAGACACTGTGACTTTGCTTTGTTTTGGAAATAAACCTGCTTTAATGTACAGGCTAGTTTCAGATTCATTTTTCTTCAAGGCACAATTATTGGAGTTATTAGTGAGTGGCTTGAAGGGGAGGTTGCAGGTGGCAGCGGTCCCAGGTATGTGCTTGCCCTTCTCGATGCTATTGGTTGTGGGTTTGGAAGGTGCTGTCTAAGGTTGCCTTGGTGAATTTCTGCAGCTTGTAGATGGTACACACTGCTGCCAGTGTTGGTGGTGGAGGAAGTGAATGTTTATGGATGGGGTGCCAATCAAGTATGTTGCTTTGTCCTGGACGGTGTCAGGTTTCTTGAGTGTTGTTGGAGCGGTACTCATCCAGGCAAGTGGAGAATATCCCATCCCATTCCTGATTTGTGCCTTGTGGATTGTGGGCAGGATTTGAGGAGTCAAGAGGTGAATCGCTCACCGCAGGATTCCGAGCCTCTGACCTGTTCTTGTAGCCACAACATTTATATGGCTAGTCCAGCCATTTGACTGTTGATGCAAGTAACCTCAGGCCTATATTTCACATCAATTATACTTAAAGGCCCCATTAGCTTGACTCCCAACCTTAAAGTTCGCCCTAACCTTGTCAATAATATTGTTTTAAAACTCACTTGTACCATCTGAGAGGAAGTCATCAACATGAGTGAAGATGATGTCTGCCAGTTCCCACCCTGGTACCAGTAAAACATGGCAGGATCTGCCTTCAGTTGGTGACAACCCAAGTTTAAAAACAACAGTCAGGCTGGTTGCCGCACTGAAACATCAGTTAAACCATATTCGCCCTTTTCAATTTCCAAAGTTTCCCCTCGACCTCTGGTGCCTCCTAAGGAGGTTTGAGAAACATTTCCCTCTGGAGGTGATCCCCCTGCAGATATGCAGCTTCTATATCCACTGACTGACACTCCCATGAAAACCTCGATATAATGGCAAGAAAACGTTTCAAAATGACCCTCCCAGCTGTGGGTGAGTTCATGCTGAGATTTTTAATCTACCAAGTATTCTTCAAATCCTCGGGTCACTAACCTAGCCTCGGCCTTGCAAATGCCACCTGGTAGAAACTTTTCCACGCAGGCCCTTCCCCCAGTGATAATGCTGACTGACCCCCCATTTGGGAATGCATATCAAACTCCCGCCAACTATCCAACCCTATCTGTTTAGCCACACGTATCCCTTTATCCCAACAATCACAAAAACCTCTTGGGGACTCCTGTCTCTGCTACTTTGTCACAATGATTCAGCATTCTATGTATGTTGCATACATTTCCACCCCATGATTAAATTCCCTGGTCAGTGGCAGACTTGTTAGGACGTGGTGGTGCCCTTCAATATTTAACAGAAATGGCACAGTGAGCTGTGATTTGCTCAATAAAGGTGTTGTATTCTTTAAGAACCATACTAGCATCCCGCAGTAGTTTTTGTGGTAATGCGTGTGCAAATTGTATTTACAACTTCCAAATAATCATCGTTTTATCCATCAAACTTTTATCCCCACAAGTTAAGACTGCTTGAACTCCTGGTTCCTTAATGGCAGGCAGCAATGGCCTGACCAACAAAAATGTAGATCCAGTTTTCCCAAACACAGTGGCTCTGTCGCTCTCCATGTGTACCTTCATGTGTTGCTTTCAAAGAACAAAGAAAAGTACAGCACAGCCTTCGGCCCTCCAAGCCTGCGCCGATCATGATGCCTGCCTAAACTAAAACCGTATGCACTTGCGGAGTCTGTATCCTTCCATTCCCATCCTATTCATGTATTCGTCTAGTTGCCCCTTAAATGCTGCTATCGTACCTGCTCCCACCACCTCCCCGGGCAGCGCGTTCCAGACATTCACCACCCTCTGTGTAAAAAAACTTGCCTCGCACATCTCCTCTAAACTTTTCCCATGCACCTTAAACTTATGTCCCCTAGTACTTGATTTTTCTATCCCAGGAAAGAGCATCTGACTATCCACTCTGTTCATGCCACTCAATCTTGTGAACCTCTATTAGGTCTCCTCCGTTATTCCGGTGAGAACAAACCGAGTTTATCCAACCTCTCCTCATAGCTAATACCCTCCAGACCAGGCAACATCCTGGTAAACCTCTTCTGTATCCTCTCCAAAGCATCCACATCCTTCTGGTAGTGTGGCGACCAGAATTGTACACAATATTCCAAATGAGGCCCAACCCAGCTGCAGCATGACCTGCCAATTTTTATACTCAATGCCCCGGCCGATGAAGGCAAGCATGCCGTATACTTTCTTGACTACCTTATCTACCTGCGTTGCCACTTTCAGTGATCAGTGGACATGTACGCCCAGATCTTTCTACCTGTCAATACTCCTAAGAGTTCTACCATTTACTGTATGATTCCTACATGCATTAGACCTTCCAGAATGCATCATCTCACAGTTGTCCGGATTGAACTCCATTTGCCATTTCTCCGCCCAAGTCTCCAATTGGTCTATGTCTTGCTGTATCCTGACAATCCTCTTCACTATCCGCAACTCCACCAATTTTTGTATCATCTGCGAACTTACTAATCAGACTAGCTACATTTTCCTCCAATCATTTATATATACTATGAACAACAAAGGGGCCAGAACTGATCCCTGTGGAACACCACTAGTAAGAAGTTTAACAACACCAGGTTAAAGTCCAACAGGTTTATTTGGTAGCAAAAGCCACATAAACTTTCGGAGCTCCAAGCCCCTTCTTCAGGTGAAGAAGGGGCTTGGAGAACACAGGTCCACAGGAACACAGAGCCACTGTGTTCTCACCTGAAGGAGGGGCTTGGAGCTCCGAAAGCTTGTGTGGCTTTTGCGACCAAATAAACCTGTTGGACTTTAACCTGGTGTTGTTAAACTTCTTACTGTGTTTACCCCAGTGCAACGCCGGCATCTCCACATCATGAACATCGCTGGTCACATCCTTCCATTCAGAAAAGCACCCCTCTACTGCTACCCTCTGTCTTCTATGGCCAAGCCAGTTCTGTATGCATCTTGTCAGCTTTCATTGCTTAACAATAGAGCTTTCTCACTAGAAACCACAGTGGTAGAGGCTGATCCCAGCTATCCTGCAAGCGGAGTACCCTTTTAGAAAACTAGAGCGTATGATCAATTCCCAAACCTGAAGCTTCAGTACTCTTTAACCTTCCACTGGTTTGCCTCATTGAGATTCCAGGTAACCCTTTCCCAAGGGTAGCAGCCAATTTGATCTAGCAGAGTCTTTCCCATGGAATTGAACCCCCGTCAATACAAAAAGTCTATCTACATGAGAGAAACAATCGAGTAACTTAAATGCCAATATGTACTCCGGGATTTGAAGGTTAAACTTTGTCAGTCTCTTATATCAGTTGCCTCATAGTCCATAAAATCTCCCTCTATGGGCTGATCACTTGCTTTCTTAAATCTATCAAAAGGTCGACCATGTGCTTCCAACAAATTATTCTTCTGGAAAACGTATCCAAAAACTGTAATAAAAGGGCCAATCTCTTTGGTGTTTAGCTCATCCACGTCCAATTCTGAAAATATTTTACTCCGAATCTCATTTTTTGCTGGTAATGATAAAGCTGAAGGTATACCATGCTTCTTTGGAGGTAACTAAGTAACCAGTATCCACATCTCAACCTAATCTTTCCATTGCTAATACGGTTCCACTTCCAAAGTGGAGATTTTACAATGTCCTTCGGCCATTCTGTAACTGAGATGGTCAGCAGCAACGTGCTTCTTTTATTTCTCAAAGGATGGAGAGAAAAACATCTTATTCAGCAACCAACCACTAGAGCTGAAAGTTCATCCTCTGCAGGGAACACAAGGCTTTCTTTCATTCATTCGAGGGATATGGGCGTCGCTAGCTGGCCAGCATTTATTGTCCCTCCCTAGATGCCCGAGAGCAGTCGAGAGTCAACCACATTGCTGTGGTTCTGGAATTACACGTAGGCCAGACCAGGTAAGGACAGCAGATTTTCTTCCCTAAAGGACATTAGTGAACCAGATGGGTTTTGCTAACAATCAATAATAGCTTCATGGTCATCAGTAGATTCTTAATTCCAGATTTTTTAAATTCAATTCAAATTCTACCAGAATTCGAACCCAGGACCCCAGAATATTAGCTGAGTTTCTGGATTAATAATGCCAGCAAGTCATTGCCTCCCCATTAAACAATATGAACTGCGTAGAGATAAATGTTTTTAATTTAGAAAGGTGCCATGGAAACGGTAAATGTTGGGTGAAAGTTGGACAAAAATTTCAAAAAGAGTGAGAAACTGAGTCTGTTGCCGTGCGGCAAATGTTTTACTGAGAAAAGTTAAAGTTTTGAAATAACATTTCAAATAGACCAATTCCACAATTGACACCAAAGCTCTCAAGTCGGTAGTGGGAGTCCGGAAATTTCCTGGCTCACTGCACCAGCCTGGGGAAAAGGTGTCCCGAATGGCGGTATCTTCATTTCAGGGGTTGGGTGCAGAATGGAGTCAGGCCCACTGCCCCTGGATGCTGATCGGAGGCAGCCACATGGGCTGCTGAGAGCAGAGATGGGATGTTTAAAAGGCTCACCCTACCTCTGTCCTAGTTGTTAGTTAAATATCAGGCCCTCCAGCCCTCACCTCTCAGAGTCATAGAGCTATAGAGGTTTACAGCATGGAAACAGGCCCTTCGGCCCAACTTGTCCATGCCACCCTTTTTTAAAAATCCCTAAGCTAATGTCGTCGGCACAGGCTCAGTGGGCCGAAGGGCCTGTTCCTGTGCTGTATTGTCCTTTGGACCATGTTAACTCCAATAATTGTGTTGAGGAGGAATGAGTCTGAAGCTAGCCTGTACATTAAAGCAGGGTTGTTTCCAGGACAACAAAGCAAAGTCACAGCGTCTCTCAGTTCCTCCCAGACACTCAGTGAACTGCTTTATATATTCTTAGTGATTCCTTAATCCTTACCCAATTGGGGAGAGCCACGCTTCATTCCCAATTTAAAGCATGCATTTCATTGCAACACAAATTCAACAACACCATCCTAACTTGGAAACATATCATTGTTCCTTCACAGTTGTTGGGTCAAAATTCTGCCCTAACAGCACTGTGGGTGTACCTGCACCACATGGACTTTAGCGATTCAAGGCGGCAGCTGATCACCTTCTCCAGGGTAATTAGGTGTGGGCATCGAATGCTGGACTTGCCAGTGACATCTCGCATCCCAAGAAAGAACAAAGTTTAAAAAACTAAGATGGCAGACGTCCTTTGATTTTTTAAGATAACTAGAAAAATAATAAGTTAGAAAGAAGTTTTACACAAGGGCCTTGAGAATGTGTACTTCACCATTATTGAACCAAGATCCACGAAGTTTAAAAAAAGAAGAGGAATATTAAAAGGACTGGGGAGAGCAGCAAGAAAATAGGGTGGCAGTTCGTGCACAGGAAAATACTGGCTTAGTATCTGAGTGGTTAAATAACTTGTTCTTGTGCTGGAACACTGACCCATATTTATGTTATTGAAAGTCATAACCTGTAAAATACAATGTTTTATTTGTAGACTTGTTACTGAACTTAAGCTCTGAAAATTCAGACAGATAAAGGGATATAACATTCTGGCAATATAGACAACAAAGAAAGTTGAGAAAGGATTTCTACCCAAAATATTAACTTGTCTTCTGGGACTGTTGTATTTGCAGCATTTTACAACTTTCACTGTAAAAAGTATTTTCTTTTGGCAGACTATACTTACAGAATATGACATCGCAATTTTTGTGTTTGGCACTAACTTGACCTTTCCCTCACTGGTCAAATTCACATCCACAATTCGATTGCCATTGTAGCCTATCTCAAGTTTTTTGTAAGTCCAGAGAAAATGATCCTCTCCATTTTCATCTGCTTCCCCGACAATCCCTGCACATAACAAGAAAAACATTGCATCATGTAGTTTAGAAAGGAAGGCCTTTCTTCTCTGTAGAACTTGAACATCTAACAGAGCATCCAGCCATTTCTTCACTCAAATGTTAACATTAATAGCTCATTATGTATTCACAACAACATATTTCTTTATCTAATAAAGATAAAGCTGATACCAGCAACATACAGCAATTATGTGACTACTCATCATGCCACTTTTCCGATAGCGTGCAAAATAGCTCAAAAATTGCTTACTCAAGACATAGCATTTCAAATGTTGAGATGAGATGTTCAATGAGATTTTTACACCTTATGATGCACCAGAAGGCAGTATATGAAATTACCACACAACTGCAACATTACTCACCATAGACCCAATACAGACTTCTTTGCCACGGAGACTAAGCACAATTTATGCCCTGGGTTTCCCAAACATCAGGGACCCAATTTGACATCCCCGATGGAGTACAAAGGAATGCAAAGCACGATGTTTGGCAGGGGCTTGGTTGCAGGAGTTGCCTTTGGGCTCCCTCCAGATTTTGTTTTCAGGGTTTGCCCCCTGAGTCTTCAACTCGCCCACAGTATCCATAAGTTAGTGGAGCTATTCACCTATAACTGAGAGTTTGGTGTGTCCATATGTCAGTGTATGTCCGCACACAATGTCTGGGGTGGGGAGGTGGTCACACAACCTCCGAGTTCCTCTCAAGCCTTAGCCAGGAGCTACAAGGGACCCAGTTTCTATGAGTTGCCACAAGGAGAAAGGGCAACTAGATTTTTCAGCTAGTGAGGATGTGCAATAACTTTGCACGATGCAATGGAGATCAAACTGAGGATTTGTACAGAATGTGGGGTCAGCATGTTTTCCACTATTTTGCTTCTTATTTTCAGTCCACATTGCTGACTAACAATAATGTGCAAAAAAGCCCAGTGTGCAGGCCTCTCCCTGTCACTACAGTGCCTCTATCGATAAATCCTCAGCTGTGAACATCTTACTCACACCTAAATGTTTGAATCTTGCCAGTGAGGTTTCCGTTTCTGCCACAGGACTGAAGTGACCTAAATAAGACACAGGTGACATCTCCTGTGACTGTGGTAAATTAGCCCTTGACAAATTAGCCCTTGACAACGTTGACCACACCATCTTCCTTCAATGTCTTTCTTCTGTTGTCCACCTCAATGGGATGGGCCTTACTCTGACTACGATTGGAGCTGAGCATCACTAGCAATGGCTTGTCTACTTGCCCAAGGACAAGTTACCTAGGTACCCTCGTTCTCCTCATCTATTATCTCTTGGTGATATCATCTGAAGACAAGGACCCAGCTTCTATCCATACACTGACAATGAACCTCTCCCACCACCTCTCCTCTATTGCCCATTTGTCAAACTGTTTCTCAGCTATCCAGTCATGGATGAAGCACCATTTCCTTCAGTTAAACACTGGAAAAGCTGAAGCCACAACAGCACCACCACAAACTCTGGCTCATCACCAAATACATCCTCCGTCCTGGCTAATGTCCATGCTCAACACAAGCTGAGTTCTGACTCCATATGCTCACCAGCACAAAGATGATCTACGTGCATGCCATAACATGGTCTGATTCCACCCTTGCCTTTGCTCATATGCGTCTTAAATCCTCATCTATGGCTTTATCACCCAGACTCGTCTATTCCAACATCTACCCAGTTAGTGCTTCATCCACCAGCACAAGCAAACCTCTGAAGACTATGGCCTACTCACATTTACCTACCACCTATCCTTATTGACCTACTTTGGCTCCTAGTTCAACAGTGCCTCCAGTTTATAGTTATTTTCTGTGTTTAAAAATTGCTTCATGGCCCTGTCCATGTCCTCTGCAAACTTCTGACAATTCTACAACTCCCCAGCATTCCCCAAACTCTCTTCTGCTCCGACATGAAATTGCACCACTGGAAAAATCAGGCCAAAACTAGGAATCTTGTGCTTCAACATAATTCCGGAAGAAATAGCTGAAATTACATTGAATTTGCTGTTCTCGGCTAGATCAGCTCAATAGCTGCAATAGATAATCTCATGCCTCTGGGCAAAGGAAAGGGAAAAGACTCTGTGGTGCTTTGGTTTCGGAATTATGTTCAGTAACCACTGCTTGGAAGCACATGTATGAAGTCAGTAGAGTATGAGAATCGGCTGTGATTCAGATTCACTGTCCAGCTTCAATGGTGAAGCCACAAGGTACCCGAGGGCAGACAGCTGACATCTGGTGAACCAGATCACAAAGAAAGTCTGAGACAAAGTTCAACGGCACAGAAACTAACACCAGCAGGAAACTGTAAATGGATACTGACAGTCTAATTGTGTGGCAAAACCATGGCAGACGGAGTTCAACGTGGGAACTCCATCTGTCACAGTTTCGCTCACTCACTTTTACTGTGTACAGTTCTGGTCACCCGATTATAGAAAGGATATTATTAAACTAGAAGCGTGCAGAAAAGATTTACTAGGATGCTACCGGGACTTGATGGTTTGAGTTATAAAGGAGAGGTTGGATAGGCTGGGACCTTTTACCCCTGGAGCGTAGGAGGTTCAGGGGTGATCTTATAAAGACCTATAAAATAATGAGGGGCATAGATAAGGTGGATGGTCAACATCTTTTCCCAAAGGTAGGGGAGTCTAAAACTGGAGGGCATAGGTTTAAGATGAGAGGGAAGAGATACAAAGGTGTCCATGGGGGCAATTTTTTTTAACACAGAGGGTGGCAAGTGTCTAGAATGAGCTGTCAGAGGCAGTAGAGGTGGGTATAATTTTGTCTTTTAAAAAGCATTTGGACAGTTACCTGGGTAAGATGGGTATAGAGGGATATGGGCCAAACATTGTCAATTGAGAATAGTGAGAAGGTAGAAACTGTGAAGTAGCAGAGATTTAAGAGGTACAAGAAATAATTTAATAAAACTAATTGAATTAGCATGTGGAGTACAGATTCACCAGAATGATAAGAGCTAAAAGGGTCATTATGAAGATATATCGCATGGACTAGTTTGTACTTGTCCCTCAAGCATAGAACATCAAGGTGTGATCTAATTCAGATGTTTAAGATGTGTGAAGGATTTATTAGGAAAGAAGACAGAAACTATTTCCTCTGGCAGGGGTGACCGGAATGAAAGTTAGAGCTAGGCTGATCAAGGGTGATGTCCGAAAATACTTCTTCACGTGGAGACTGAGTGCCCTTGATATCAATGCCACATTTAACTAAGTATGGCATCAAAGAACCGGAGCAAAACTGAAGTCAATGAGAATCAGGTGGGAAACTCTCCACTGGTTGAAGGAAGATGGTTGTAGGTTGGAGGTCAATCACCTCAGCTCCAGGACATCACTGCAGGAGTTCCTCAGAGTAATGTCCGAGGTCTAACTATCTTCAGCTGCTTCAAAAATGACCTGCCTTCCATCATAAGGTCAATAGTGGGGATGGTCGCTGATGATTGCATAATGTTCAGTATCATTCGCAACTCCTCAGATACTGAAGCAGTCCATGCCTAAATACGGCAAGACTTGAACAATATCCAGACTTGGGCTGACAAGTGACAAGTAACATCTTTCCCAATAGCACAAACACCTCATCCCAGGAGTCAGTTCAGTGACCCTCTGTTACACTCTACATCCACACACTCTATATCCTTCTTTGAGAGGAGACTAAAACTGTTTACAGTGCTCCAGGTATGGCTTCACCAAATCCCTGTTTAGTAAGATTTGCACTCCAATCCCTTAGTAATAAACAAAAACAGAAAATGCTGGAAAATCTCAGCAGGTTGACAGCCTCTGTGGAGAAAGAATACAGTAAGAAGTCTCACAACACCAGGTTAAAGTCCAACAGGTTTATTTGGCAGCACAAGCCACTAGCTTTCGGAGCACTGCTCCTTCGTCAGGTAAGTGGGAGTTCTGTTCACAAACAGGGCATATAAAGACACAAACTCAATTTACAAAATAATGATTGGAATGCGAGTCTTTACAGGTAATCAAGTCTTAAAAGTACAGACAATGTGAGTGGAGAGAGGGTTAAACACAGGTTAAAGAGATGTGCATTGTCTCCAGACAGGACAGTTAGTGAGATTTTGCAAGCCCAGGCAAGTCATGGGGGTTACAGATAGTGTGACATGAACCCAAGATCCCGGAATCTCCAGGTGATGGTGTTCCCAGGTATCTGCTGCCCCTGTCTTTCTAAATGGTATCAGTCATGGGTTTTGAAGGTGCTGTCTAATTAGCCTTGGTGAGTTCCTGTAGTGCATCTTATGGAAGGTACACACAGCTGCTACTGTGGATCAGTGGTGGAGGGAGTGAATGTTTGTGAATGAGGTACCAATGACAATCACCAGGCAGGAGTGTTCTCTTCCTGTTGGGGAACACTTCAGCAGTCATGAGCATTCAGCCTCTGATCTTCGGGTAAGCGTTTTCTAAGGCAGCCTTCACAACACACGACAGCGCAGAGTGGCTGAACAGAGACTGATAGCCAAGTTCCACACACGAGGATGGCCTCAACCGGGATCTTGGGTTCATGTCACACTATCTGTAACCCCCATAACGACTTGCCTGGCTTGGCTTGCAAAATCTCACTAACTGTCCTGGCTGGAGACAATACACATCTCTTTAACCTGTGCTTAACCCTCTCTCCACTCACATTGTCTGTACCTTTAAGACTTGATTACCTGTAAAGACTCGCGTTCCAACCATTATTTTGTAAATTGAGTTTGTCTTTATATGCCCTGTTTGTGAACAGAACTCCCACTCACCTGACGAAGGGGCAGCGCTCTGAAAGCTAGTGGCTTTTGCTACCAAATAAACCTGTTGGACTTTAACCTGGTGTTGACTTCTTACTGTGTTCACCCCAGTCCAACACCGGCATCTCCACATAGAGAAAGAATAGAGCCAACGTTTTGAGTCTGGATATCCCTTCGTCAGAGCTGAAGTCAAAGAAAATAGAAGGAGAAATTGATATTGTAAGGGTGGTTTGGGGGGGGGGGGGGGGGGGGGGTGTAATCATTGTCCCATGACATTCAATTCCATTACCATCACCAAATTCCCCATTATCAATATCCTGGGGTTATCATTAACCAGAAACTCAACTGGTCTAGCCACATAAATACTGTGGCTACAAGAGCAGAGCAGAGGCGAGGCACACTGCTCATGTGCCTGAATGAGTGCAGCTCCAACAACACGCAAAAATCTTGACACCATCCAGGACAAAACAACCCGCTTGATTGGTACCCCATTCACAAACATTCACTCCCTCCACCACTGATCCACAGTAGCAGCAGTGTAACTTCCATAAGATGCACTGCAGGAACTCACCAAGGCTAATTAGACAGCACCTTCAAAACCCATGACTGATACCATTTAGAAAGACAGGGGCAGCAGATACCTGGGAACACCACCACCACCTGGAGATTCCCTTCCAAGCCACTCACCATCCGGACTTGGAAATATATTGTCGTTCCTTCACTGTCGCTGGGTCAAAATCTTGAAAACTCTTTTCCTAACAGTGGTGTGGGTGTGCTAATACCACATGGACTGCAGTGGTTCAAGGACAATTAGGGATGGGCCCAGCCAGCAAAGCCCACACGTTGAATGAATAAAAAATTAATTTGCTTTCCTAATTGCTTGCTGTACTTGCATGCTGATATTGCGATGTGTGGACAAGGACAGCCAAATTCCAACATTTATTTCCCAGTTTCACCAATTTTAAAAAATCTACGTCTCTATTCTATTCATCCAAAGTGGAAAAGTGTGAAGTTATTCCATGCATGCTTGTGTCCACTCAGCTGACCTGTCTATATCTCTTTATAATCTGCTCACATCTTTCTTTGTCAACGAATTTGGTCTTATTTCATTTAGGGCCCGCACCAGAACTCCAAGGTATATTATGAAGCCAACTGGACCCCAACAATTTGTTATATTTTGGCATAAATATGAGGAAAGGATGATTGCTCCAGGAATAATTCCACTGACAAATTAGGGATCTTTTACCAAAACGAGCTTTATCCATAATTAACTACAACTCTAACAAAATGAAATAGCTTAATTCTTAACAGTTCAACAATCTTTAAACATGAAAAGAAAGAACTCTAATTACCAGCTTATCACTATTTCAGTTCCAAATAAACAACATTCTTCTTACAGGCTTAAAACCCACGTTAGTTAGCAATCACAAATCTATTTGCTATAATGTGTAGAAAGCCTTGGAGTTTTCAAAGAGATAGAACTTTCAGAAGCCTGCAAAGCTCTGCTAATTTCAACCAGAACAACCAAACTCACCTATGAGCGACACGGTGACAGTGTTTAGCACTGGCGCCTCACAGAGCGAGGCACAGAACGAGCTTCTTCCCTGCTGCCATCAGATTTTTGAATGGACCTACCTTGCATTAGGTTGATCTTTCTCCAAACCCTAGCCATAACTGCAACACTACATTCAACACTCTCTTGTTTCCTTCTCTATGAACGGTATGCTTTGTCTGTATAGCGTGCAAGAAACAATACTTTTCACTGTATACTAATACATGTGACAATAATCAAATCAAAATCTCGGGGATAGTGAACACAAAGTCCGAAAGTAAGGTCTTTAAAATCCAAACAAAGGAAATTACAGTTACGAGGGAGAGGTTGGCCAAGGTCGATTGGAAAACTAGATTTAAATATAGGATTGTAGATAACCAACCCTAAGCATTTTAAGAAATCATCCAAAACGTGTAATATACTTTGCCTTAAAGAATAAAACCCCATGGAAAAAGTCATCTTGCTGTTGATAACAGAAGTTAAAGATAATGTCAGGTTAAGGGAAGAGGTTTATAATATTGCATAAATAGTAAGCCTGAGGATTGGGAGGGTTTTAGTATTCAAAGGATGAACAAGAAATTGATACGGACAAGAGTAAATAACGAAATCTAACATTAAAACAGATTAGGAAAGCAATTATAGATATGCAAATAGGAAGAGATTCTTGAAAGCAAACGTGGTTAGGCAGAAAAGAGGATAAAATTGGGAATAAGAAAATGGCAGATATATTAAACTAACACTGTCTTCACGGTGAAAATAACACTACAGAAATGGTGATCCAGTGGTCCAGTAAAAATTAGGAACTTTGAGATATTAACAGAGAAACAGCGCTGGAGCAGCAAATGTGACATTAAATTGATAATTCCTCAGGACTTCGAAACAGAAAAATTACAGCACAGGAAGAGGCTGTTTTGTCCAATTTGTCCATGCCAGCTAAAAAATGAGTGCCTCTCTGTCTCTCTCGAGATATATATTTATTTATATATATATATATATATTAGTGTTTTAGTTCAGCCTTTTTCCACAAGTAGTCAGTATGTCTGGCAGGAATACAGCTCAGATGCTGGGGAAGCTGGATAATTATTCATTTCAACTTTGCAAGTAGTTAATGGACTTTTGTTTACTTAAATTCCCCTGGGATTTCACATGTGATTTACAAGGTCATGTGATGTTGTGGTTCATGTGCAGTCCTGGATCTATAGCAAAGAAAGAAACAGGCTTTTGTAGAAAAAGAGTTGGAATTTCAAGTTTATGTATTAGTGTCACAAGTAGGCTTACATTAACACTGCAACGGAGTTACTGTGAAAATCCCCTGGTCGGCACACTCCAGTATCTGTTCAGGTACACTGAGGGAGAATTTAGCATGGCCAATACACCTAACCAGCACCCCTTTCGGATTGTGGGAGGAAACTGGAGCACCCAGAGGAAACCCACGCAGACACAGGGAGAATGTGCAGACTCTGCACAGACAGTGACCAGGCACAGGAGGCCATTTAGTCCAAAGGGTATGTCTGCTCTCTGCGGAACCCTGCAAACTATAGCTTAGAATGATTCAGCCGCCTTTTGAAAGCTGCGGTTGAATCTGCCTCCACCACACACACAGGCAGAGCACTGCACATTCCAACCATTTTGGAAAAAGGTTTTTCCTCTCACTCTTTACTCTCTTCAAATTTTGTCCAGAGACAATACTCTCATTGAGGCCAAACCAGTGTTTTATATATAGGTTTATCATATTTCCCTTGCTTTTGTACTCCATTCTCTTATGAATATAGCTCGCCATATGCTGCTTTAACTGCTTTCTCAACTTGCCCTACTACCTTCAACTATTTGTTCACAGACTCCCAAGTTTCTCTGATCCTTATTTTATCCATTCAAGGGATGCGAACTTTGATGGCTCCTCCAGTGTTTATTGCCCATCTCTAATCGCCCTTGAGGTGGTGGTGGTGGTGAGCTGCCTTCTTGAACTATTGGAGCCTAAGTCATGTAGGTACACTCACAATGCTATTAGGGAGGAATTCCAGGATTTAAATCATGCAACAGTGCAGGAACAGCGATGCATTTCCAAGTTAGGAGGAAAATCTCCAGATGTTGGTGTTCCCAGGTCAAGGGTTTTGAAGTGCTATCAAAGGAGCCTTGGTGAATTGTTGCAATGCATCTTGTAGATGATACACGTGGCTGCTGCTGTGTGGAAGGCATTCATGTTTGTGAAGTAACTTCATTGCAGTGTTAATGTAAGCCTACTTGTGACACTAATAAATAAACTTAGCAATCAAGTGGGGCTGCTTTGTCCTGGATGGGTTTGAGCTTCCTGAGTGCTGTTGGAGCTGCACACATCCAGGTAAGTGGGGAGCATTCCATCACATTTGTGACTCGTAGATAGTGGACAGGTTTTGGGGAGTCAGGTGAGTTACTTGCCACAAGATTCCTAACCTCAGACCTGCTCTTGTAGCCATACGGATAGTCCAGTTGAGTTTCGGTTAATGGTAACCCCCAGGATATTGATAGCAAGAGATTCAGCGATGATGGTGCCATTGAATGCTATGGGGTGATGATTAGATTTTCTCTTGTTGGAGATGGTAAATTGATGGAAAAGGTCCTGAGGGATGGGATTTACGACCATTTAGAAAGATGCGGATTAATCCGAGATAGTCAGCACGGATTCGTGAAGGGCAAGTCGTGCCTCACAAATTTGATAGAATTTTTTGAGGAGGTAACTAAGTGTGTTGATGAAGGTAGGGCAGTTGATGTCATATACATGGATTTTAGTAAGGCGTTTGATAAGGTCCCCCATGATCGGCTTATGATGAAAGTGAGGAGGTGTGGGATAGAGGGAAAGTTGACCGATTGGATAGGTAACTGGCTGTCTGATCGAAGACAGAGGGTGGTGGTGGATGGAAAATTTTCGGACTGGAGGCAGGTTGCTAGCGGAGTGCCGCAGGGATCAGTGCTTGGTCTTCTGCTCTTTGTGATTTTTATTAATGACTTAGAGGAGGGGGCTGAAGGGTGGATCAGTAAATTTGCTGATGACACCAAGATTGGTGGAGTAGTGGATGAGGTGGAGAGCTGTTGTAGGCTGCAAAGAGACATAGATAGGATGCAAAGCTGGGCTGAAAAATGGCAAATGGAGTTTAACCCTGATAAATGTGAGGTGATACATTTTGGTAGGACTAATTTAAATGTGGATTACATGGTCAAAGGTAGGGTTCTGAAGACTGGAGGAACAGAGATATCTTGGGTTCCATATCCACAGATCTCTGAAGGTTGCCACTCAAATGGATAGAGCTGTGAAGAAGGCCTATAGTGTGTTAGCTTTTATTAACAGGGGGTTGGAGTTTAAGAGCCGTGGGGTTATGCTGCAACTGTACAGGACCTTGGTGAGACCACATTTGGAATATTGTGTGCAGTTCTGGTCACCTCACTATAAGAAGGATGTGGAAGCGCTGGAAAGAGTGCAAAGGAGATTTACTAGGATGCTGCCTGGTTTGGAGGGTAGATCTTATGAGGAAAGGTTGAGGGAGCTAGGGCTGTTCTCTTTGGAGTGGAGGAGGTTGAGGGGAGACTTAATAGAGGTTTATAAAATGATGAAGGGGATAGATAGAGTGGACGTTCAGAGACTATTTCCTCGGGTGGATGGAGCTATTACAAGGGGACATAACTATAGGGTTCATGGTGGGAGATATAGGAAGGATGTCCGAGGTAGGTTCTTTACGCAGAGAGTGGTTGGGGTGTGGAATGGACTGCCTGCAGTGACAGTGGAGTCAGACACTTTACAAACAAAGAACAAAGAACAATACAGCACAGGAACAGGCCCTTCGGCCCTCCAAGCCCGCGCCGCTCCCCGGTCCAGGATTGAATCCTGAATCCAGGATCCCCGCCCAATTTTCCAGCCTATCTACATACCAATATCCTATCCACCGAGCTGTCCCTCACAGCTACGATGCTTTGTTCATTACAACCTATTAACTCACCCCCACCCCCCCATTCCAGACCATGTGATCTCCAGGGAGAGGCGAAAACCCAGAGTGAAAAACCCCAGGGCCAATATGGGGAAAAAAAATCTGGGAAATTCCTCTCCGACCCCCTGAGGCGATCGAAACGAGTCCAGGAGATCACAATGGCCCTGATCGGGAAATGCTTCCCAACCCTAGTCATTTCCACTTCCACAAACACCATATGAATTCCCTGCCCCCGAGACAGGTTCCCAACTATCCGCAGTCTCGCTCTGTACTGGCACCAGCAAGATGATCATAGAATGAAGCCTTGAAACGAGAAACAAGGAACAATTAGCCTGCGCCGCTCCCTGGTCCAGACTAGACCACTCTTTTGTATCCCTCCATTCCCACTCCGTTCATATAGCTGTCTAGATAAGTCTTAAACGTTCCCAGTGTGTCCGCCTCCACCACCTTGCCCGGCAACACATTCCAGGCCCCCACGACCCTCTGTGTGAAATATGTCCTTCTGATATCTGTGTTAAACCTCCCCCCCCTTCACCTTGAACCTATGACCCCTCGTGAACGTCACCACCGACCCGGGGAAAAGCTTCCCACCGTTCACCCTATCTATGCCTTTCATAATTTTATACACCTCTATTAAGTCTCCCCTCATCCTCCGTCTTTCCAAGGAGAACAACCCCAGTTTCCCCAATCTCTCCTCATAACCAAGCCCCTCCATACCAGGCAACATCCTGGTAAACCTCCTCTGTACTCTCTCCAAAGCCTCCACGTCCTTCTGGTAGTGTGGCGACCAGAACTGGACGCAGTATTCCAAATGCGGCCGAACCAACGTTCTATACATCTGCAACATCAGACCCCAACTCTTATACTCTATGCCCCGTCCTATAAAGGCAAGCATGCCATATGCCTTCTTCACCACCTTCTCCACCTGTGACGTCACCTTCAAAGATCTGTGGACTTGCACACCCAGGTCCCTCTGCGTCTCTACACCCTTTATGGTTCTTCCATTTATCGTGTAGCTCCTCCCTACATTATTCCCACCAAAATGCATCACTTCACATTTATCAGGATTGAACTCCATCTGCCATTTCCTTGCCCAAATTTCCAGCCTATCTATATCCTTCTGTAGCCTCTGACAATGTTCCTCACTATCTGCAAGTCCTGCCAGTTTTGTGTCGTCCACAAACTTACTGATCACCCCAGTTACTCCTTCTTCCAGATCATTTATATAAATCACAAACAGCAGAGGTCCCAATACAGAGCCCTGCGGTACACCACTAGTCACAGGCCTCCAGCCGGAAAAAGACCCTTCCACTACCACCCTCTGTCTTCTATGACCAAGCCAGTTCTCCACCCATCTAGCCACCTCCCCCTTTATCCCATGGGATCCAACCCTTTTCACTTTTTTAGGAACATTTAAGCGGTTATTGGATAGGCACATGGAGCACACCAGGATGATAGGGAGTGGGATAGCTTGATCTTGGCTTCAGATAAAGCTCGGCACAACATCGTGGGCCGAAGGGCCTGTTCTGTGCTGTATTGTTCTATGTTCTATGGTCATTGCCTGGCACCTGTGTGTGTCTTACTGCAATTCTGCAGGATTTTATACTTCTTGTAAGAAGTATACTTCTTACACTTTGGAAGGATAAACCAAAGTAGAACGTACAGGGTAAATGGTAGGACTCTGAAGAGTGGAGTTGAACAGAGGGATCTGGGAATACAGGTACAGAATTCCCTAAAAGTGACGTCACGGGTGGATAGGGTCGTAAAGAGTGCCTTTGGTACATTGGCCTTTATAAATCAGAGTATCGAGTATAAAAGTTGGAGTGTTATGGTAAGGTTATATAAGGCATTGGTGAGGCCAAATTTAGAGTATTGTGTACAGTTTTGGTCACCTAGTTACAGGAAGGATGTAAATATGGTTGAAAGAGTGCAGAGAAGGTTCACAAGGATGTTGCCGGGACTTGAGAAGCTGAGTTACAGAGAGAGATTGAATAGGTTGGGACTTTATTCCCTGGAGCGTAGAAGAATGAGGGGAGATTTGATAGAGGTGTAGAAGATTTTGATGGGTATAGATAGAGTGAATGCAAGCAGGCTTTTTCCGCTGAGGCTCGGGGAGAAAAAAACCAGAGGGCATGGGTTAAGGGTGAAAGGAGAAAAGTTTAAAGCGAATATTAGGGGGGGGCTTCTTCACGCAGAGAGTGGTGGGAGCGTGGAATGAGCTGCAGGATAAAGTGGTAAATGTGGGATCACTTTTAACATTTAAGAAAAACTTGGACGGGTTCATGGATGAAAGGGGTGTGGAGGGATATGGTCCAAGTGCAGGTCAGTGGGACTAGGCATAAAATGGTTCGGCACAGACAAGAAGGGCCAGAAGACCTGTTTCTGAGCTGTAAATTTCTATGGTTCTATGGTAAGTATATAGGGAGGAGGGAGTGGAATAAGAGATTCATTAGACGCATTCGTAGGACCGGGAGATTGTCCTAGGAGGAGAGATTTCATTATCTCGGTCTGCATTCTCTTGAAAATATTTCCCTCATTGAAACATAACATTCTAAAGAGCTACAGGAGGATGATTTTCCCGGCTGTGGAATTTAGAAAGAGGGATCACAGTCTCAAAATAAAGGGTCAGCCATTTAGAATCGAGATGAGGAGACATTTCTTCACTCAAAAGGTTAGGAGTCTTTGGTATTCTATATTCGAAAAGGTTGCAGATGCTTAAACCTTGAGCATATTCAACACAGTGATTATACACTATTTAAATATGAAGGGAAGTAAGAGATATAAAGAGTGTAGGAAGGTAGAGTTGATTAACCATGATTCTACTGAAGAGCGAAGCAGGCTTGAAGGCCTAAAAGGTCTATCCTGCCCCTATTTACGTTATGTGCCTATGAATGCTGGAAAAGGCTCAAAGCTCAATGGCCTACCCCAATATGTTCAGGAGAGGCATTCAGCATGCGTGGTTTCATTGGTCAGAACATTGAATACAGGAGTTGGGACATCTTGTTTAAGTTGTACAAGACATTGGTAAGGCCACACTTACACACCCGCCCACTCACTTTTACTGTGTACATTTCTGGTCACCCTCTTTTAGAAAGGATATTATTAAAATAGAAAGAGCGCAGAAAAGATTTACTGGGATGCTACAGGTTTGAGTTATAAGGAGAGGCTCAATAGACTGGGATTTCTTTCCCCTGGAGCATAGGAGGCTCAGGGGTAATCTTATAGAGGTCTATAAAACAATGAGGGGAAAAGATGAGGTAGATAGTCAACATCTTTTCCCGAAGGTAGGGGATAAACTAGACGACATAGGTTTAAGGTGAGAGGGGAGAGATACAGAAGGGTCCAGAGGGGAACTTTTTTCACTCAGAGGGTGGTGAGTGTCTGGAACAAGCTGCCAGGGGGAGTAGTAGAGATGGGTACAAATTGTCTTTCATAAAGCAGGTAGACAGTTACACAGATAGGATGGATATAGAGGGATATGGGCCAAGTGCAGCAATTGGGACTAGCTTAGTGATAAAGACTGGGCAACATGGACAGGTTGGGCCAAATAGCCTGTTTCCATGCTGTAAACCTCCATGACTATGAGAATGGGAAGGGGGGAATTAGAAAAGAAAACAAGTCAATGGAATTCAGATTACTTTCTTGTAGACATCTTCTATTAAACTCAACCCGAGATGTCACTTACCCCAAATTGGCAAATCATCAATGTACATCTGGTACCAGTAGTGGTTCTTGATAGCATAAACAAAGGCATCCCGTTTTGGTTTATCCAGCTCAATTTCACAGTAAGTACTTTGCATGACGTCCTCTAGATAAAAGCAATGCATTGAAATATATTAATCATTGTCACAAATGGACCGGAATATAAATATCAAACTGGGTATCTTTAAATTGTACATTTCTAGCATACTATTGTGTCTTTACCTTCTGATATGCTGGGATCTCAAGTCAATAAACCTTAGACCTTACTAGGCTTCTCCATGGTTCCAAATGCAAGTTGTATAGAGCGTGAAATAAAAACAAGTGCTGGAAATAGTCAGCAGATCTGGCAGCATCAGCGGAGAGAGAAAAATGGTCAATGTTTCAGGTCCATGAACTTTCATCAGAAATGAAAAGTCAGAGCTGAAATGTTAACTGTTTTTTTTTCCTCCATTGATGCCGCCAGGCCTGCTGAGTGTTCCCAGCATTTCTGTTTTTAATTGCAGATTTCCAGCATCCGCAGTATTTTGTAATTTTGTTTTATGGATCATGAAGTAACTGCAGTTGATTAGTATGACTGCCATTTCGCTTTTGGGATCTGGATTCACATTCAGTTAGACTAAAATTTCTATCTATGTAACACGGTGCTCCAAAATAAAACTTTTACAGCAGCATAAAAGTACAAAAACATGTAGTTAAATGGAATTGTTGACAATGGAAAACATCCCCAGCTGTTTAACAAAAGCGGTTGATTAGACATGGGAATAAATAGGGATATCTAAGGAAGGTGGCCATAGGATCTGCAAAATGGTAGATTTTAATGATACTCTTCAAAGTTAAGCTAATATGGAGAGGGGCTAGAAGATTTAGAAAGACCATAAGACCATAAGACATAGGAGCGGAAGTAAGGCCATTCGGCCCATCGAGTCCACTCCACCATTCAATCATGGTTGATTTCAACTCCATTTACCCGCTCTCTCCCCATAGCCCTTAATTCCTCGAGAAATCAAGAATTTATCAATTTCTGTCTTGAAGACGCTCAACGTCTCGGCCTCCACAGCCCTCTGTGGCAATGAATTCCACAGACCCACCACTCTCTGGCTGAAGAAATTTCTCCTCATCTCTGTTCTAAAGTGACTCCCTTTTATTCTAAGGCTGTGCCCCCGCGTCCTAGTCTCCCCTGTTAATGGAAACAACTTCCCTACGTCCATCCTATCTAAGCCGTTCATTATCTTGTAAGTTTCTATCAGATCTCCCCTCAACCTCCTAAACTCCAATGAATATAATCCCACGATCCTCAGACGTTCATCGTATGTCAGGCCTACCATTCCTGGGATCATCCGTGTGAATCTCCGCTGGACCCGCTCCAGTGCCAGTATGTCCTTCCTGAGGTGTGGGGCCCAAAATTGCTCACAGTACTCCAAATGGGGCCTAACCAGTGCTTTATAAAGCCTCAGAAGTACATCCCTGCTTTTGTATTCCAAGCCTCTTGAGATAAATGACAACTGCAAAGTACAACGGTCACAGGGTTGAAGCACCTGCCACTCATTCTGAGGTGCACAGATTCACAGCAGCCATAAAGAGTTTTTGCATGGCGTAGTAAATTGCTCAAGAGGTCACTTTGGTGATTGCCTGGACACGGAGTGATTAAGCTCTGATCAGCAAAGAGCAGAAAAATTGTGGCTATATATTGCTGGATTCAGTCTCAGCAACCAGCATCTGAGGGGAATGGAGTAGAATTTTTGACAACTAAACATGACAGCTTTGGTATTCCCAACTGAACTGACACTGTTCTGGCTCATCCATGATTCTATGCAGTCAGATGACAAGAGCCTTCAGGTGGCATGTTACTCAGACAAGGGTTAGTGACCGAGAGGTCACAATGAATGTTATCAACATGCATCAAGGCTCCTGAAGAATAGGAGGTGCTTAAGGGTAGAGTCTTGGTTACACTGGAGTCACTGTTCATGGTGTAGAAGGCACTACTAGAGATTTTCTGGTTACCTAGGGATAGGGAGGAATTGGAACAGGAAAGGCCAGGCCCCAGCGATGAATGACAGAGGAAATGTCATGGAGGAGGATGCAATCTGAGAAGGGATAACAATGCTATCGCAACCATGCAATGTGAACAACTTGCATTGACATGGATTAATTTCCAAAGAACCCCCATGCTACTTTCAAATAGATGCAGCTATTGTAAGCTCGAGATGATTTTATCCAAGTTCAAAGTGATACAAGAATACATTACACAAAAATGGTCCTTTTGGTTTCATTCACCATCCTTGCATTTTTTGGCTGCTGTGCTAAGAGTTGGATCCAGGTTGAAGTTAACATCAAACTATGTAAAATTTCATGAAGTATTGATCAAAAATCTTCAAATGTTTCGAATCGAAGGTGTGCTTGGAGGAAGGAGTTGATGAAGGTCAGTGGCTGAGCAAAGACAGTCACTGAATATGAAAGAAATGCAAAATACTCTGGATGCTGGAATCAAACAAAAACAGAAAAATGCTGGAAAATCTCAGCAGGTCTGACAGCATCTGTGGAGAGTAGAGCCAACATTTCGAGTCTAGATGACCCTTCGTCAGAGCTCTGATGAAGAAGGGTCATCTAGACTTGAAGCATTGGCTCTACTCTTTCGCCACAGATGCTGTCAGACCTCCTGAGATTTTCCAGCATTTCTCTGCACTGAAAGGGCTGTGGAAGCTCAGTCATTGAGCAAGCTCAAAACAGAAATCAATAGATTTCTGATGACTAATGAGATCAAGGGTGGGTCCTGAGATAGCACAGGAAAGTGGTGTTGAGTGGATGATCAGCCGTGATCTAATCGAATGGTGGAGCAGCCTAGGCGGGCTGAATGATCTAGTCCTATTTCTGTGCTTCTGTTGTGATTTGCCGTCAAAGGCTTCCTATAACTTTACCACATATCTCTAGTCTCCAGAGAACAACCTGAGCTCATTCCAGGTTAGTATCCAATTAACACCTCTTAAGAGAGTTTTTACATCTCACTACATTAAATACACTACACAAATGTAAGCTATTATACTTGGTATAAAACAGTCCCTCATCACATCAAAACATCTCAAAACACCTTCACACGATGCTTTCTTTGATCAGAAGGAATTAGAATGTGACCATTTTGAACACTCCACACGATAATAACCTACAAGATAAATGACAAGGCAACCTGTTGCCAGCGGTATTTGTGAAAGGAGGAATGCTGACCAGTCACCAGGAGAACTCCTTGCCTGTTGTTCAACAAAAAATGCCAAAGGCTATCGATTTAACAAGGTCATCTAAAACACTGCACCAATGGGCTCAAACAAAACTTGACACCTACCAGGACAGTGGCACTCAAGGGTCACAGATCGCTGTAACATGAAAACCCACATAACACTACCTTCAATGTAGCTGATTTTAATGGCTCTGCTACTGGTGACCTTGCCTTCAGTGGCTAAGGCCCTAAATCTCTTCACTTCACCTTCGAACCTACCATTTTGACCAAATTCTTGGCAATATGCCCTAAATTTTCATGTGGCCTGGTGTCAAATGAGGTGTCACGATGTTAAAAGCAGTATATAAATGAATGTTCTCATTGCTGCTGTTATTGCAGTTAATCTCCAACATAAACTCTCACAAATTGCCCATGTAAGATTTTCCACCTGTTGTGGTCAATTTCGTTATATGGTATTCCATTTTAAAAACATACTTCAGTTCTTAATCAAGCAAGGCAACAGAATTTCCAACTTGAAGAGCACTTAGCCACACAGACATCCCCAACAAACTCCAAGATAGTCAGAAACAGAAGGCAGGGCAAATAGTAAGAACTATATTGAAGGAATCAGCAAATATTGTCCTTTGAACATTACAGCGCCATACAGGCCCTTCAGCCCTCGATGTTGCGCCGACCAGTGAAACCAATCTAAAGCCCATCTAACCTACACTATTCCAATATCATCCATATGTTTATCCAATGACCATTTAAATGCCCTTAATGTTGGCAGGGCATTCCTCGCCCTTACTACTCTCTGAGTAAAGAACCTACCTCTGACATCTGTCCAATATCTATCACCCCTCAATTTAAAGCTATGTCCCCTCGTGCTAGCTATCACCATCTGAGGAAAAAGGTTCTCACTATCCACCCCATCTAATCCTCGGATTATCTTGTATGCCTCTATTAAGTCACCTCTTAACCTTCTTCTCTCTAACGAAAACAACTCAAGTCCCTCAGCCTTTCCTCATAAGACCTTCCCACTGTACCAGGCAACATCCGAGTAAATCTCCTCTGCACCCTTTCCAATGCATCCACATCTTTCCTATAATGCAGTGACCAGAACTGTACGCAATACTCCAAGTGCAGCCGCACCAGAGTTTTGTACAGCTGCAACATGACCCCCTGGCTCTGAAACGCAATCCCCCAATAAAAGCTAACACTGCGTACGCCTTCTTAACAACCCTATCAACTTGGGTGCCAACTTTCAGGGATCTATGCACATGGACACCGAGATCTCTCTGTTCATCAACACTACCAAGTATCTTACCATTAGCCCAGTACTCTGTAATCCTGTTACTCCTTCCAAAGTGAATCACCTCACACTTTTCCGCATTGAACTCCATTTGCCACCTCTCAGCCCAGCACTGCAGCTTATCTATGTCCCTCTGTAACCTGCAACAACCTTCCACACTGTCCACAACTCCACCGACTTTAGTGTCATCTGCAAATTTACTAACCCAGCCTTCTACGCCCTCACCCAGGTCATTTATAAAAATGACAAACAGCAGTGGCCCCAAAACAGATCCTTGCGGTACACCACTAGTAACTGAACTCCAGGATGAACATTTCCCATCAACCACCACCCTCTGTCTTCTTACAGCTAGCCAATTCCTGATCCAAACCGCTAAATCACCCTCAATCCCATGCCTCCATATCTTCCGCAATAGCTTACCGTGAGGAACCTTATCAAACGCTTCACTGAAATCCATATACACCACATCAACTGCTTTACCCTCATCTATCTCTTTGGTCACCTTCTCAAAGAACTCAATAAGGTTTGTGAGGCACGACCTACCCTTCACAAAACCATGCTGACTATCACTAATCAAATTATTCCTTTCTAGATGATTACAAATCCTCTCTCTTATAATCCTTTCCAAAACTTTGCCCACAACAGAAGTAAGGCTCACTGGTCTATAATTACCAGGGTTGTCCCTACTCCCCTTCTTGAACAATGGGACAACATTTGCTATCCTCCAGTCTTCTGGCACTATTCCTGTAGACAATGACGACGTAAAGATCAAAGCCAAAGGCTCTGCAATCTCCTCCCTAGCTTCCCAGAGAATCCTGGGATAAATCCCATCCGGCCCAGAGGACTTATCTATTTCCACACTTTCCAGAATTGCTAACACCTCCTCCTTATTAACCTCAATCCCGTCTAGTCTAATAGGCTGTATCTCAGTATTCTCCTCGACAACATTGTCTTTTTCCTGCATGAATATTGATGAAAAATATTCATTTAGCGCCTCTCCTAAAGATTCAACTTCTTTAGTAAACCACGGTTCCCTCACTCGACCACTTCCTCCCTGCCTGACAGGTACATACTTATCAAGGACACCCAGTAGCTGTTCCTTGAACAAGCTCCACATTTCAATTGTGCCCATCCCCTGCAGTTTCCTTCCACATCCTATGCATCCTAAATCTCGCCTAATCGCATCATAATTTCCTTTCCTCCAGCTATAACTCTTGCCCTTCGGTATATACCTATTCCTTTCCATCGCTAAAGTAAACGTAACCGAATTGTGGTCACTATCACCAAAGTGCTCCCCTACCTCCAAATCTAACACCTGATCTGGTTCATTACCCAGTACCACATCCAATGTGGCCTCGCTCTTGTTGGCCTATCTACATACTGTGTCAGGAAATCCTCCTGCACACATTGGACAAAAGCTGACCCATCTAAAGTACTCGAACTATAGCTTTTCCAGTTAATATTTGCAAAGTTAAAGTCCCCCATAACAACTACCCTGTTACTTTTGCTCCTATCCAGAATCATCTTTGCAATACTTTTCTCTACATCTCTGGAACTTTTTGGAGACCTATAGAAAACTCCCAACAGGATGACCTCTCCTTTCCTGTTTCTAACCTCAGCCGACGAGTCCTCATCAAACGTCCTTTCTGCCACCGTAATACTGTCCTTGACTAACAATGCCACACCTCCCCCTCTTTTACCACCTGCCCTGTTCTTACTGAAACATCTAAACCCCGGAACCTGCAACAACCATTCCTGTCCCTGCTCTATCCATGTCTCCGAGATGGCCACAACATCGAAGTCCCAGGTACCAACCCATGCTGCAAGTTCATTATTCCGGATGCTCCTGGCATTGAAGTATACACACTTCAAACCACCTTCCTGCCTGCCAGTGCACTCCTGCGACGCTGAAACCTTATCCATGACCTCACTACTTTCAACCTCCTGTACACTGGATCTACAATTCAGGTTCCCATCCCCCTGCTGAATTAGTTGAAACCCTCCCGAAGAGCATTAGCAAATTTCCCCCCCAGGATATTGGTACCCCTCTGGTTCAGGTGTAGACCATCCCGTTTGTAGAGGTCCCACCTCCCCCAGAATGAGCCCCAATTGTCCAGGTATCTGAATCCCTCCCTCCTGCACCATCCCTGTAGCCACGTGTTCAATTGCTCTCTCTCCCTATTCCTCTCCTCACTATCACGTGGCACGGATAACAAATCAGAGATAACAACTCTGTATGTTCTAGCCCTAAGCTTCCACCCCAACTCCCTGAATTTCTGCCTTACATCCCCATCCCTTTTCCTACCTATGTCTTGGGTGCCGATGTGAACCACGACTCGGGGCTGGTCCCCCTCCCCCTTAAGGATCCCGGAAACACGATCCGAGACATCACAGACCCCGGCACCTGGGAGGCAACACACCAGCCGCGAGTCCCTCTCGTTCCCACAGAATCTCCTATCTATCCCCCTAACTATGGAGTCCCCAATAACTAATGCTCTACATGTCAAGGCAAAAGAAGCTCTGCATTGAAAAATAGCAGCAATTTATATTTACACAGCCTCTTTAACATCATGAAACACCTCATGGTGCTTCACGGAGGCACTATAAAACAAAATTTAACAGCGAGCCTTACAAGGCGATATTTAGACAGTCAGGGATTAGTTTAAAGGAAGGATTTTAAAGCAGGAAAAGGAAGTAGAGGCAGAGAGGTTTAGTGAGGGAATTCCCACAGCTGAGGGAATAGATAACTGAAGGCACAGCCATCAATGGTCATCAGATGATAAGAAATAAGAGCCTTTCAGCCCATTTGCCTGCTTTGCAAGTCAACAAGACCATGGTTGATCAATTCTGGTCCAGCCTTCACTTTCCTGTCCCCAGTAACCTGTCTCCCTTGTAGATCAAATTCCATCTCACTTAGCCTTGAATATATTCAATGACACAGCCTCCTTAGGCAGAGAATTCCAAAGACCAATGACCCTCAGAAATTCCTTCTCTTCTGTCTTAAACAGGAGACCTCTTTGCTTTGAAACTGAGATGCCTAGTTACAGATTCCACCCACATCCCCATCAAGATGAAACATCCTTTCAGCATCTACCCTGTCACGCCCCTTTAGAATCATATACGTTTTAAAAGGTTCACCTTTTAATTTTCTAAACTCCAATGAATATAGGCCCAACCTTTTCTCATACAACAATCCCATCATCCCAAGAACCAGCCAAGTCTGTCTTCTCTGATCAGCTTCCAATGCAAGTATATCCCTCCTTAAGCAAGGAGACCAAAATTTTACACTGCACTCTAACTGCAATCTCACCAATGCCTGTACAGTTATAGCAAGACGACTCTACTACTATACTCCAGCCCCTTTGCAGTGAAGGCCAATATTCAATTTGCCTTAAATAAAAGATGCTGGAAATCTAAAATCAAAACACAAAATGCTGGATAAACTCAGCAGGTCTGGCAGCATCTGTGGAGAGAAAAACAGAACAAGTCCATGTGACTTTTCTACAGAACTGAAGAATAGAAAAGTAATGAATTATATAGTTTGGGGGTGGGGCAGAATAATGATTAAGGATAGGCTGGAGTGACAGTCCTGCTGGGGAGGGGAGTAAAGGCAACAAACCAAAGAAATAAAAAAACAAGGGGGTCAAGATGGAGGGGAAAGTTCATAATCTAAAGTTGTTGAACCCAATGTTGAGTCCAGAAGGTTGTTAACATGCTTAATCGGAAAATGACGTGCTGCCTCTCCAGTGTGTGCTGGGCTTCACTGGAGCGTTGCAGCAGGCCAAGGACGGACATGTGGGCATGACAGCAAGATGCGGAGGTAAAATGGCAAGCAGCAGGAAGGTTGGAGTCATGGTTGCGGATGGAGTGAAGGTGTTCCGCAAAGTGGTCACCCAGTCTGTGCTTAGTCTCTTAATGTAGAGGAGAGCACATTAGGAGCAGTGATCAAATTGAAGGAGGTGCAAGTGAAACACTGCTCCCCCACCTATTTGAGCCTGACTATGAGGGGAGAGGGGGCAGGGTAAAGGGACACGTGTTACACTTTCTGCAACTGCATGGGAAGGTGCCATAGGAAGAGGATGAAGGGCTGGGGGCAATGGAGTAGACCAGGGTGCCATGTAGGGAGTGATTCCTGCAGAATGCTAATGGGGGTGGGGGAGGAGAAGATTTGTTTAATGGTGGCATCATGCTGGAGTTGGCACAACTGGTGAAGGATAAGGTTGTCCCTCCAGTTTGTGTTGGGCATACAATTTGCCTTCCCGATTACCTGATGAAGCTGTACTAACTCCGCGAACAACGAACAAGGACAGCATTCTGCAGTCTCTCACCATTTACAATGTTCAGCTTTTCTATTCTTCCTGTCAAAGTAGAGAACCTCACATTTTCCCACGTGATACACCTACTGCCAAATTTTTGCCCACTCATTTAACTTATTCTTTGTATTCTCCTCACAACTTCCTCGACTACCTACCTTCAGAGTATATCTTCATCACAACCTCCTCTACTACCTATCTTTGTATCATCTGCAAATTTGGCTACATTGGTGCTTTCACCCAAGTCATTAATATCATAAATAGTTGAGCCCCAGCACAGACAGTAACCAGAGTCGGGAATCGAATTTGGGCCTCTGGCACTGTGAGGCAGCAATGCTAACCACTGGGCCACCCTAACCAGTAATCCAGATTATAAGCTTGACAAAATGAATACTGGAGCCATTAAAATTGGGGATACTCAAGGAGGCCAGAATTAGATGAGCATAGATATCTCAAAGACGACTGTGGGACCAGAGGAGATCACAGAGATAGGGAAGCAAGGCCATGGAGGGATTTGAAAACAAAGATGTGAACTTCAAAATCAGGATGTTGCTAGAACAGGAGGTCAACAGCATGGGAGCGATAATTGAAAAGGGTTTGATGCAGGTTAAGACACAGCAGGATTTGGGATGACCTCAAGTTGTGCACAAACCAATGGCCATTCCATGCTACCAAGGACTGTGTAAATAGAGACTTCTTCAGTACCTGAAGGACAGTTTCTACAGTACCAGAATGCAAATTCTTCTGCAAATTCAACCTGGATTTAGGGATATTGTCAGTAAATGCTGCATGAAAACAATATTAAACTGACAGAAAATATTAACTATATGTATTCAATTTAATGAAGTAAGATAAAGTTCCTGACATCTATACCCTAGATTTGCCATCTTCTCGCTTCAATCTGGGATTCTTGTCCTCTCTTACAGTTTTATAAATTAGTTTTCCAGATGTACCTTTGCCATAATTGTTTGTTTGATACCTTCTTTCACACTGAATGTTTCTTCAGGCTTTCCTCATAAATCAGACCTCTAAGGTGAGATCCATACACCATCCCGGCTTAACACTCATATCCCAAGAATGAACTTTGTCTTCCACTTTATACTGATTAGCAGCTTATTTGCCCGATACATTTCACAGCTTTGCACACTTGCTTCTTAAAATAGTCTGTTTCTGATTAATCTGAAGGTTTTTGCATTCAGGTCCCACAACAGAGAGTTAACCACACAGGTTTAGGCTTACACCCAGAGGAAGCACTGCACTACTTTGGGTGAATGTTAAACTGAAATCTCACCTGCTCGCTCAGCTGCATGCAGATGATCTCAGGACACTATTTTGAGTCTGAGCAGGGGAATTATCTCCAATGTCCTGCCAAGTATTTATTCCACAATCAACATGATTAAAAACACGTGATTTGGTCATTATCACACTGCTGTTCAGTTATCATGTTTCCTACGTTACCATCATGAATACATTTCAGAACAATTTCATCAGCCTAAAAGCATCTTGCATCAGGCAGCTTTACTCTGTCTCTAACCCAGTGTTGTCCATACCAAATGCTCTTTCTCCAGGGCACACATGCAGGAGGTTATTCTGAATTGATAAGGAATCAACAAATATATGGTGGGAAAACTGTAACCAAGTAAATTCACAGGCCAACAGTGGACTCTAACAACAAATCAAGCACATAGTCCTGAAAGTGAGGGAGGTAATTCTGTGGTGATGTAACGATGGTGCTAAAGAATGGTTTGAACCAGTATTAAACACAAAAGCAACAACAGATACAAGGTCAAAGAACACGAACAAGAATGACAGCTGCAACAAAAAGATACAAAAAAGGCCGAGTGTATGAAAACATATTTATAATTCGTGGGTTATGGAGAAGGGAATACGAAATTTAAATTAAGACAATGAGAAGGTAGCTCAGGCAACTTTTTTTTTGTTCGTGGGACATGGGCGCCGTTGGCTGGCCGGCATTTATTGCCCATCCCTAGCTGCCCTTGTTCAGAGGGCAGTTGAGAATCAACCACATTGTCGTGGCTCTGGAGACGCATGTAGGCCAGCCCGGGTAAGGACAGCAGATTTCCTCCCCTAAAGGACATTAGCGAACCAGATGGGTTTTCCTGACAATCAACAGAGGTTTCATGGTCATCAGTAGATGCTTAATTCCAGGTTTGTTTTATTGAATTCAAATTCCACCATCTGCCGTGGCGGGATCTGAACCCCAGAACGTTAGTTGATTTTTCTGGATTAACAGTCTAGCGGCAATATCACTAGGCCATCGCCTCCCTTAACTCTTTACACATGTTTAAGAGAATGCTCAAATCTCCACTCTCGAAACACTACAGATGCTGAGCAAGGTTAAGGGATATGGAAAAAGTAGGAATAAATAATACAAAGACTTAGCTAACATGGACATCCTACAACTAAAACTGTCACATGTCCAGATGGGTTGGTGGAGTGGGCGGTAAAGTGGCAGATGAATTTTAACACAAGTGCGAGATAATGCATTTAGCGAGGTCAAACAGTTATAGGGAGTGCACAATAAATGGGAACATACTAAGAGGGGTAGATTAAGTGAGAGATCTTGGTGTACAAGTACACAGGCCCCTAAAGGCAGCAGTTCAAGTAGACCTGGTTGTAAGGAAGGCATATGGATCGCTCTCCTTCATTGGCAGAGGTATAGAATACAAAAGGAAGGATATAATGTTGGAATTGTATAAAACATTGGTGAGACCACAATCGCAGTATTGTGTGTAGCTCTGGTCACCATGTTACAGGAAGGACGTAATTGCTCTCTCTCTCTCTCTCTCGCTCTTGAGAGAGAGAGAGAGCAAGAATGTTGCCAGGGCAAGAAAAGTGTAGCTATGAGAGATTGGATAGGTTGGGGTCATTTTCCTTGGGACAAAGACTGAGGGGTGACTTGATAGAGGTGTACAAAATTATGAGGCCAAGAAATAGAGTGGGCAGAATAAAACTGTGTCCCTTGGTGGAGAATTCTAGAACCTGGGCTCCCAGATTCAAGTGACAGAAGGTGTAGAGGGGACATGGGGAAGAGCTTTGTTACGCAGAGAGTAGTGGGTGTCTGGAATTTGCTGCCTGAGTTGGGATGGAGACAGAGACCCTAAACTCTTTAAAGTAGTACTTGGATCTGCACCTTAAGTGCTGTAAGCTACAGGGCTGTGGGCTGCGTGCAGGAAGGTGGAATTAGAAAGGGCACTGGGGTGTACTCAGGCTGGCATGGGCAAGATGGGCAAAATGGGCTCCTTCTGTGCTGTAACCTTTCTATGGTTTTAAAGACTCACTTTAGCACTGCATGTTTGCATAGCACATTTGTAAAACGAAGGTTCCAATGTCCCCATAAATATGGCTCCCAGTATTGCGCACCGGCCGGGAAAGTTAATTTAAAAATATCCCAGTGGTCCAACTAATCTCCAAAGTTGATGGAGATTCAAACCCACCATTCTATGTTAATTTGAAAAGATTGTATTTTGACTGTCTCTTGATTGTTTGGACCAGACCAGGGTTCCCTCTATCCAGTTCCTCCAACCAGTCAGGCTGTCCATTTGGCCATCATCCAGGCACGGGATGGAGCTTTAAGATGTTAGAGTTCTCCACATCCCTGGCTTCCTTGGCCTTTTTCAGCCTCACCCGTATCCTCCTTGCTTCCCCATAAATATCGGGGCCTGTATATATGTACCCAACCTTCCTGTTAAACAACATGTATTGCAACAAGCACAGTGAGTCTACTACCTTCCTACTATGCTTTATAAAAGGAAGTAAATCAATATTCCTACCTTTAAATTTAATATCAAGACCACTGAACTCCAGCTCTACTCCTTGAAGAGCTTCTCCTAATGTTTCATGGTAATGGTTGATAGTCTTTTTTTTCCCAGCACAAAAGGGTAGGGAAAAGTACTTATATGTTTCTTGCCGATTATGGTAGGGTCCAACAGTGTTCATCCATAAGACCACTTCCTCTTTATCTGCATACTGGAAAAATAAAATTAGAAGATTAAAATCAATAGCATGTCAGCTATACTATAGACAGTATAACAAATAACTTATCCAAGTCAACTAACACAAAGTTACATTTTGAGTAGTGCATTGCATGGTATTTTGGAAAATTAAATTTCTAATAGAAAGTACTATGCAGAGGTCAAATAAAGCTAATCACTTCACAGCAATCTCTAAAGAAGCTGTCAACAAGGGTATCAACACTACAGATGGGAGGAGAAAGAATCAAAGGGGATGTTCCTTTAGTTAATGTAACTAGCTTTACAATTGAAGTGTCATGCAATGTTTGACAGCAAACAATTGGGAATTCATATTCCATACAATGTTCATCCTACAATGCACAGGGTTCCATTATTCACATTGAAATGTTTCAAATTGCCTGCTCCCAAAATATACCAATAAGCAAGCAATACTGACTTGTAGGTTCACGGTTCAATGCCAAGCCTGAACATAGTTACACATTCACATACCTGCCTGTAGTCCACCCTTTGCCACCATTATCCAGATACAATCCCGGTGTCAGCACCATATTAGACTATTCACACAATCTAGGTGGGGTTGAACTTTCCTGGTTCAATTCATACCTAATCATAGCCAGGTACAATGACAATGGCTTCTCTTCCTGCTTCTGCACCATTATCTCCAGAATCCCACAAGGATCGACCCTGGGCTCCATCCAATTGCACATCTACATGCTGCCCGAGTGACATCATCCAAAAATCATGTATGCTGATGCCACCCAACTCTACCTCAGGGCCACTTTTCTCTACTCCTCTGCTGCTAAATTATCAGATCGTTTATCCCACACCCAGTACCAGAGGAGCAGAAATTTCCTCCAACTAAACATCGCGAAAATCATTTACTTCATAGATCATATAAATCACAGAAGATTATAAAATTCCGACATGCAGAAGGCAGCCATCCAGACAACAATCTCACCTCGGCCCTACCCCCATAACCCCATGCTAGTCCCCCGAAACTAAGGGGCAATTTTGCATGGCTAATCAACGTAACCTGCACATCTTTGGAGTGCAGCTTTAGTTTATAAAAAAACACTCCGTAGTCCATCCCCCTCCTGGCAACAGTCTGACATGAAGTCAGTCTGTTTGCTACCTTGGTGTCACATATCACCAACAGAGCATTGCTGAACTCCACCCCTCCCTCAGCTTATCCGCTGCTGAAACCCTCATCCCTGTATTTGTACCTTTAGGCAAGATGATTTTCACACACTCCAGGCTAGCCTCCCACATTCTACCCTCCACAAACTTGGCCATTCAATGCTCTGCCACCCATGTCCTTACACCCACCAAGTCCTGTTTATCCATCACTGCTCATGCTGACGTACACTGACTTCTGATTAAGCAACGACCCAATTTTAAAATTTCCGTCCTTGTTTTCAAAGCCCTCCATAGCCTTGTCCCTCACTATCTCTAATCTCCTCCAGTCCCAAAACCCTCTGAAATATCTAAGCTCCTCCAACAGCATTCTCAATGTTAATTACTACATCACCGGTGCCTTCAGCTTCTCAGCCAAGTTCTGGCATTGTCTCCCTAGACATCTGCCTTTCTTTCCTCCTTTAAATCATTCCTCTTTATCAGGCTTTCTGCCATTCCTCGTAATATTGCATTGTGTGACTTGCTGTCAAATATTGTTTAATAATGCTCCTGTGATATGTGTGGAATATTTCAATATGCTGAATAGAACAAAGAACATTACAGCACAGGAACAGGCCTTTCGGCCCTCCAAGCCTGCACCGACCATGCTGCCTGACTGAACTGAAACCCCCTACCTTTCCAGGGACCATATCCTTCCATTCCCATCCTATTCATGTATTTGTCAAGACGCCCCTTAAAAGTCACTACCGTATCCGCTTCCACTACCTCCCCCGGCAGAGAGTTCCAGGCGCCCACCAACCTCTGTGTAAAATACCTGCCTTGTACATCTCCTTTAAACCTTGCCCCTCGCACCTTAAACTTATGCCCCCTAGTAATTGACTCTTCCACCCTGGAAAAAAGCTTCAAACTATCCACTCTGTCCATGCCCCTCATAATCTTGTAAACTTCTATCAGGTCTCCCCTCAACCTCTGTTGCTCCAGTGAGAACAAACCAAGTTTCTCCAACCTTGCCTCATAGCTAATGCCCTCCATACCAGGCAACATCCTGATAAATCTTTTCTGTACCCTCTCCAAAGCCTCCACATCCTTCTGGAAGTGTGGCGACCAGGATTGAACACTATATTCCAAGTGCTGCCTTATGTTCTATAAAGCTGCAAGATGACTTGCCAATTTTTAAACTCAATACCAATGCCGATGAAGGCAAGCATGCCGTATGCCTTCTTGACTACCTTCTCCACCTGCATTGCCACTTTCAGTGACCTGTGTACCTGTACACCCAGGTCCCTCTGCCTATCAATACTCTTAAAAGTTCTGCCATTTACTGTATATTTCCTAACTGTATTAGACCTTCCAAAATGCATTACCTCACATTTGTCTGGATTAAACTCCATCTGCCATCTCTCCGCCCAAGTCTCCAACCGATCTATATCCTGCTGTATCCTCTTATGGTCCTCATTGCTATCCGCAAATCCACCAACCTTTGTGTTGTCCACAAACTTACTAATCAAACCAGTTACATTTTCCTCCAAATCATTTATGTATATATTACAAACAGCAAAGGTTCCAGCACTGATCCCTGAGGAATGCCACTTGTCCCAGCCCTCCATTCAGAAACACACCCTTCCACTGCTATCCTCTGTCTTCTATAACCGAGCTAGTTTTGCATCCACCTTGCCAGCTCACCTCTGCACCAGTCTGCCGTGAGGGATCTTGTTAAAGCCCTTACTGAAGTCTATGTAGACAACATCCACTGCCCTACCCTCATCAATCATCTTTGTCACTTCCTCTAAAAACTCGATCAAGTTAGTGAGACACAACCTCCCCTTCACAAAACCATGTTGCCTCTCGCTAACACATCCATTTATTTCCAAGTGGGAATAAATCCTGTCTCGAAGAATCCTCTCCATACAAATGCAAATGCAATTCTATGATTCTTTAAATACTTGTTACACTCACAGTTTGTACTAACCGCAACCTGGGACACTGACCAATTCTAACACCCAAACTCTGTTGGGGCTAAGATTCGCCATCTTAGGACAGATATGGGGTTGAATTTGGGATAATGTTGAGGCTTGGGCTGATGAGTTGAAAATCAGGATGGAATCTGAATGGAGTAGAGATAAAATTGGGAGGAGGGATGAGAACCCGAGGACACCAATCAAAGGTGAATGGTAAAAGAACCAGGGAAAACACGAGAAAACAATTTTTAAATGCAGCAAATGGGGAGGATCTCTAGCAGGTGGAGGCATTCCATCGTGGTTTTTAAAAGCAAATTTGATAAGTCCTGAAAATAACAAAAGTCAGCAGTATTAGTGGGGAAATGCAGGGAGTGGGACCAGCTGAACTGTTCTTGCAGAGGTCCTGTATGGACTCAATGGGCCAAATGGCCTCCTCCTGTTTTGTTACCATGACTTACAACTGGCCCTTTGTTTCAACCCTTTGCTTGACTCGATGCCACCTGCCAGTGAGTACTCATTTGAATGTACTGAACTACTAAAGGCCGTCAATGTATGCTTTGCAAATGCAGTTAGCTTCAGGCAGATCTTGTACTCTATTAGAACAGGTGCTGAGAAGTCTCAAGTTTAGATAAAGTTTAGATAAAGAGAAGCAATCAAATTTTAAAGATTGCAATGCGACTTCATTGTTTACTGAATTATCTTGCTCAGTCATCAACTTGAGGATTCCAGACCATAATTGGGCCAATTCTTTGAGTATTCAAATAACTTCTTGTTTTTAAAATCTCTATTTTGGCTGCCAGTTTTTTGATACTCTTTGAGCCATCCTAATGTTTTTTTGCTAAGCTTACACGTTTTTTGTTTGCAATTTCACATGAGCTATCAAGACAGTAGATCAACATCGCTGCCCTGGGGAGGGCAGATGAAGGAGCAAGTAAGAGCTACACCTTCCACTGCAAAGACTGACAGTGATCCTCATGTCCACAGAGTTTTGTCATCCAGGATAGGATCTTGGATGCACTGCGAGAACTCCCCAACTACATCAATGAAAGATTCATGACACTTCACCTAAAGCTTAGCCGTAACCAATATGCCACCATCATTAGTGCTTTGTCCTGATCCTTGATTTCAATGAAGACATGAATGGAAAATTCTATTTTGCTGAACTTCTCATTGCCAACCCAAGAAAAAAAAAAATCATCCTTCTTGGAAACCTCAATGCCAGGAGTGGCTGTGATTCAATGTCGAGAGTGGAACCATTGAGAAAAGCTAATGAAAATGGTGCCCTCCTGCTGACCAAGTGCACTCAACATGGTCTCATTACAACAGACACCCTCTTCCACCAGAAGGACAAAACCACATTGTGGCATCCTACATCAAAGCATTCGCACATCCTGGATAATGTCATTGCTCAAGTCAAAGATCTAAGTGATGCCTGTGTCACTCAATCCATATGGGGAGACTGATGACTGCTGCACAAACCAAGCCTTGCCCAATCAGTGATGAACATCCACCGAGCACCAAATGTTCAAGAGGAAAATCATTAATGTGCCAGCGTGAAAGCTTGTCGAACAAAGAGAAGAATTCCAAGTGCAGCCCATGACCACTCCGAAAAATCTTCGCACTTCCAAATCAAGTACCGAGCCGCAGGATTAAATAACCTCCTTTGTCCAGACAACTGGGTTTGAGCATCATTGTCAGCAGGTTCAATGAAAACGATTCTCCAATATGTGAACTCTTGTGGCATAAACAAGCAGCCTTAGTTGCCTGGCAGAACAACTCAAGGTCAAGCAGGAAGCATTCCAATGTTCCAGGATGATGTCCAAAGACAATTCTAGAAGCTAAAGGATAAAGATGGGAAGAGAAAGCCCAAGAGATCCAACAGTTTATGAAATCATGGCATGAAGATTTTTTGAAGCCACCAGGGCCATTTACAGATTGAGATCAAATGGACAAAATCTCCTTCCCTCACAGGATAGTGTTTCTCTTCTTAAGGATGACAATGCTGACCATCAATGCTGGAAAGAACATTCAGAACAACTCAGCTGTAAACCCAGTGGCTGCTGATACACTCCAGGTAACCCCTCAGTACCCCAGGCTGGAATCCATGGGTAATCACCAATGGGTGAGCTGCAAGAAGCAATCAAATGGATGAGAAACAATAAAGCCTGCGGCCCTGACGGGATTCCAGCTGAGGTCTTCAAAGCTGACCTTCAAGGTCTTCAAGACTTTTGCTCACATCAAAACTCCATGCACTCATTCTATGGACGTGGAGGAAATAGAATTCCCTACTCCACCTCAACTTTAGGAATGAGGCAATCATAACCCTTTTCAAGGAGGAAGATAAATCATACTGTGGAAACTATCGAGGTACTTCCCTCTTGCCTATAACAGAGATAATCCTGACACATTCTCCTGAATCACCTATCCTGGCTGAGGGAATCCTCCCAGACAGTGTGACTTTCGACTGGGCTTGTCCATCCCAAGGCCCACAAAGCCCCTCTAGGTGACCCCCAGGTTGATTGGTGAAACTGCCGGTTTGAAGATTTCTGCAGGGGATTCCTACTTCAATCACAGACTGATTCTCTCCTACGTTTGCGCTAAAAGGCTGTTAGGATCCTGGACCAGAACCCCAAGTTACATTAGGATGCCAGACTGGACTCCAACAATTTTTCTATTTTGGCATAAACATGAGGATAGGATGCTTCGCTCCAGGAGTAATTTCACTGACAAATCAGGGACCTTTTATATTAAAACAAACTTTATTTAATAACAGTTTAAATATATCTCTATCAAATGAACCAGCTTAACTATTAACAGTTGGACAATATTTAAAAATGAAAGGAAACAACTTTAATTTCTAACTTGTCTGTTTCAGTTCCAAATAAGCAACTTATTACAGACTTAAAAGCCACTTTAAATATAGTTAGCAATAGCTCTAAGTGTAGACAGTCTTGAAGCTTTCAGAGAAAGTTTCAAAGCAGCTTGTAGAACTGTCTTCAAACAAACCTCAGCCAGAACTCAAATTTGTTTCTCTGCCACAGACCCAGCCCTCCCATTAACCACATCTGCACATGACCCTGCCTATCTAAACCCACATTCCATTCCCTGAATCAAAAAACCCCAGGGGACCTTTTTTTGTTAAGTCCAGTAGCTCTGCTGTAGTAAACACTGCATGGCTAAAATGAGTAATTATCCTGCTCTCCCAGCATCTGAGCTAAATGTTTTCCAGAGATACTGACTGCCTGTAGAATAGAGCTGAATTTTTAAGCAGTCCCCTTAAACATAAATATATATCACAAGGCTCATTATGCGAGTGAGCACCAAGCACGGGTGTGTGCTGGACACATTCACCCTTTCACATTCTAATGGTCGCTTATATTTATTTACACATTTTCAAATGTATTAATTTATTGTTGAGACTTTTATTTGCTCAGTAATTAGTTTAATTTTCTAGAACAGTTTTTTTTTAAAATTCACCTTTAGTGTTGGGCCAAATTTCATTTTTCCAAAAATTGCTCGCTGCCACCTGAAAAATTGAAATGTGAATCCCCTATGCGAAAAAGTTGAACATGCCAACCTCTGGCATAGAACCATAGGAATACTACGGTGCAAAGAGGCCATTCAGCCCATCATGACTGCATCAGCCAAAAAAAACTAGCCATTCATTTTAATCCCACTTTGCAGTACCTGGTCTGGAGATTACAGACTTCAGGTGCAGATCCAGGTACCTTTCAAATAAGTTGAGTGTTTCAGCCTCAATCACCAATTTGCTCAGTGAATTCTAAGCTGCCACCATCCTCTGGATGATCAATCTTTTCCTCATGTTCCCTCTAATTTCTTTGCCAATCTCTCAGCTGGGGAAACAGTCTTTCCTGTCGAGCCTGTCTGGGCCCCTCAAATCCGTGCACCTCAATTCGGTCACCCTTCTTCCTCCTCCGTTCTAAGGAAAACAACCCTAGCCTATCCAATCTTTCCTCATTGCTGCAATTTTCAAAGTCTGGCAACATCTCCTCTGCACTCTCTCCAGAGCAAGTTTTGACCTTACTAAGTTTCTGCTGCGGCCTAACCAGTGGCTCATGCGGTTCTATCATTACACCTTTGTTTTGTATTCAATATCTCTTCCAATAAAGGGAAGCATTCCATAAGCTTTACTTATCACTTTACCCATCTGTCCTGCCACTGTTAGGGACCTGTGGACCACTAAGAATACTTAATTGCATTTATCAACCTGACCAAAGCTCAGGTAGATCATGAGAGTCTGTGGATTGTGCTGCAGGATTTTAACATCCAAAAAACGTTATCACAATCCTGCAATTGCTTCATGATGATCTGGCTGCATCTGTCTTGTCTGGGAGATCAGAAACAAACATCGTCAAAACCCAGACCAGGGTCAAGCAGGGATGTGTGAAACCTCTCAAGATTTGCAAACTTACTGACAGCGACTATTCATCTCAAAGATCAACTGCCCTCTCATATCAGAATCAAATACTGTCTAGATGTAAAGCTTGTTAACCTCTGTGCCAAAACTAAACTGACTACCACAGTTTGTGATGTGCAATTAGAGGATGATGCTGCGTTGTTGCCCACTCTGCCCTAGATTTGCAAGTCACTCTTAAGCTCCTCAAATCTGTGTGCAAGAAATTGGGCTTTTCCTTGAATATTGACAAAACATCAGGGGAGTCACCTGATGAAGGGGCGGCGCTCCGAAAGCTTGTGCTACCAAATAAACCTGTTGGACTTTAACCCTGTGTTGTGAGACTTCTTACTGTACTCAAAATTCTGGAACACCCTTCCAGCATGTGGGTGTACCTACACCACAGGGACTGCAGTGGTTCAAGAAGGCAACTCACCACCATCATCTCAAGGGCAATTGGGGATGGGTAATAAATGCTGGCCTGGCCAGCGAAGCCCACATCCTCTAAATCCCTCCCCGAATCCCATTTCTTCATAGCACATCCTGCCCCATGTGCCCAAAGATCTACAGTTACATGAAGAACCTCAGTCACATGGCAGAAGCTGACAGTCCAGAGGTGACTCATTCTTGAGGGACCACCACCAATTGGTTTCCTTCTCTAGATCCTTCCTGAATTTACTATATACCCTAATGCTGCTTCCACCATTTTCCAACCAAATAATCTGGACTAGGCCACCTTTCATTTTTGTTTTACAAAACCCATGGAAGCCTGCACCATTGTTCAGATTTGGAATTAAACATTAATTTAAAATATTTCACCATCAAATTCTATTCAAACACCAAGTGTTGCTGCTAACATATTTGCTGAAGATGGAAGGGACAAAAATAAAGAATAAATTAAACTTGCATATAATTAGCTTTCACCATAAAAAGATATTAAACAAGTGCACAATAAGAACTTTTTATCCATAGACTTATTTAAGGGACTTAAAATGAACTGGCAATTTAGGTTAAAGTGTAGAGGCAGACATCAACGGGGATATTTCAGAATCACAGAATAGACACATTCCAACGAGAAAGAAAAATTCCAAGGGGAGGTCCCACCAAAAAGTTAAAGATGATATGAAACAAAGAAAATGCATATAATCATGCAAAGACGGGCAGGAGGTCAGAAGACTGAACAGAATCTTTAAAAAAAAAGCAAAGAATGACTAAAAGATTAATAAGGAGGGAAAATAGATTTTGCAGAGTCCGAGAAAAAACTAGCTAGAAATATAAAGATGGATATTAAGAATTTTTATAGATATTTAAAAGAGAAAAGAGTTGAGTGTTGGTTCTATAGTTAGAAACCATAGAAACCTTACTGTGCAGAAGGAGGCCATTTGGCCCATCAAGTCTGCACCTACAACAATCCCGTCTAAGCCTTATCCCTCATATTTGCCCCGCTAATTCCTCTAACCTACACATCCCAGGACACTAAGGGGCAATTTGGCATGACCAAACAGCCTAACCCACACATCTTTGGACCGTGGGAGGAAACCAGAGCACCCGGAGGAAACCCACGCAGACATGAGGAAAATGTGCAAACTCCACACAGAGTGACCCAAGCCAGGAATCGAACCCAAGTCTCTGGAGCTGTGAGACAGCAGTGCTAACCACTGTGCTGCCCTAGTGGGTGTGTCTTGTGAGTTAACCATGGGAAGCAAGGAGATGCAGATGAATTGAACAGAGGATACAAGTAACATCCCAGAAATAGCTGTAATTCAGCAACTGACGGAGAGGGAGGCATTCGGGAAAATTATAGTCACTAGGGAAGTGGGAGTTAGCATATCGTTGGAACTACAGGTTGACAGGTTCCCGTGTCCCAATGGATTTCATCTAGGGTCTTAAAAGAAGTGGCTTGTGAGATAGTTAATGCAATGGTTTTAATTTTTCAAAATTACTTAGAATCCGGGAAGGTTTAATTAGATTGAAAAACATCAAATATAACTCATGTTCAAAAAGGCAGACTGAAAACAGGAAACTACAGGCCAGTTAGCTTAAAATCTGTCTTAGGGAAAATGTTAGACGCTATTATTAAAGACATTATAGCAGGGTACTTTGATAAATTCAAGGTAAAACGGCAGAGTCAACATGTTTTTAAAAAAAGTTTATTTATTAGTCACAAGCAGGCTTCCATTAATACTGCAATGAAGTTACTGTGAAAATCTCCTAGTTGCCACACTCCGGCACTATCCGGGTACACTGAGGGAGAACTTAGCATGACCAATGGACATAACCAGCACATCATTTGGATTGTGGGAGGAAACTGGAGCACCTGGAGGAAACCAAGCAGACACAGGGAAAACGTGCAAACTCCACACAGACAGTGACCCAAGCTAGGAATTGAACCCGGGGCTCTGGCACTGTGAGGCAGCAGTGCTAACCACTATGCCATCCTGGGTGTGAAAGGGAAATCATGTTTAATCAATTTATTGGAGTTTTTTGAAGTAGTAACAGGTGCTGTGGATAAAATGAATGTACTATACCTAGATTTTCAGAAGGCATTTGATAAAGTGCCTATCAAAGATTGTGAAAAATAAAAGCTCATGGTATCAGGGATAACATATCGGCACAGATAGAAGATTGGCTAGCTAATAGGATGATGTGGGGATGCCGGCGTTGGACTGGGGTAAACACAGTAAGAAGTTTAACAACACCAGGTTAAAGTCCAACAGGTTTATTTGGTAGCAAAAGCCACACAAGCTTTCGAAGCTCTAAGCCCCTTCTTCAGGTGAGTGGGAATTCTGTTCACATGTGAACAGAATTCCCACTCACCTGAAGGGGCTTAGAGCTTCGAAAGCTTGTGTGGCTTTTGCTACCAAATAAACCTGTTGGACTTTAACCTGGTGTTGTTAAACTTCTTACTGTAGCTAATAGGAAACAGAGCGTAGGCATAAATGGTCCTTTTCTGGTTGTCAAGATGTACCGACAAGTCTGCCACAGGGATCAGTTCTGGGGCTTCAACGCTTTACAATTTATATGAATGATTTAGATGATGGGGTTGATGGTATGGTTGCTAAATTTTCTGATGACAAAGATAGGTAGGAAAGCAAATTGTGAAGAAATTAGGCTACAAGAGAACGTAGACAGGTTGGGTGAGTAGGCAAAAATCTGGCAAATGGAGTATGTCATGGGAAAATGTGAAGCTGTCCATTTTGACAAGGACAAAAAATATATTATCCAAGTGGTGAGAGATTACAGAGTTCTGAAGTACAGAGGGTTCTGGATGCCCTTGTGCATGAATCTTAAAAGATTAGTCTGCAGGTGCAGCAAGTAATTAGCAAAGCTAATAGAATGTTATCATTTGTGAGGGAAATTGAATGCAAGAGTAGAAATTTTATGCTTCACTTATACTGGGCACTGATAAGATCATATCTCAAATACTGTGTACAGTATGTTAGAATGTAACCGGTGACAACTTTGTATTGGATGTAATATGACCAATGGGAACAAGATGTAAGGGTCAGCTGACCCAGTAAACCATGGAACCAATTACAGAGTGATGTAGTCAGCTGACCAGCTGATTCACTATAAATAAGGAACTATATAGAATTGTGGGGGAGCTTGGAGTAGTCCAGGCCCCAAGTTTGGAGTAATGTTTCTTTATTAAACCCTTTTTTGATTTACAAGTTGGAGCAATTTGTATTTGTTGTATTTTCATTAGCTGCATTTGGAAGAGTTCCTTCTGAGGAAACATTGGTTGCAGAGGAAAACCCATCATAATTTGGTGTTTGCTTTTGAAGTAGTGCTACAACCATGGCAGGAGGTAGAAGTAAACCGGTGGGATTGGATTGTCCCCCTATCTTTTCAGGTGCCAAACCATGTCGACAATGGAAGGCAGAGGTGGAAATGTGGACCCTTATCACCACAATACCGAAAAAATAAGCAAGGTATAGCTTTAGCTTTGTCACTTCCAATTGGGAGCAAGATAAGAAGCAAAGTATTTTCCGATTGGACAGCAGATGCCCTGAATAAAGAAGAAGGGCTACAGCTCCTGCTACAATACTTAGATAAGTTTTACCAGAAAGATGAGTTCTTGGAGATTATGAAGTATGGGTGATGTTTGACAGGATTAGGGGACAAGACACCCAGTCCATGGAAGAGTGTATCGTGGATTTTGATAGGGGCTGTAACAGACTAATGAAATTTAATTTAGAGATTCCAGATGCAGTATTGGCCAGTTGTTGGGCTGTGCATGTCTGTCACATATGGATACTTTTAGTAATGACTGGAATACAATTAAAGGGATCAGAGCCCCTCTTTGATCAAATAACAGCATCATTAATAAAGTTTTTTGGGAAACAATCTTTCCCTGCCACCTTGTTCAATGCAGACCGGAATGCCATAGCGCCCAGAACAGAAGAGTCAATGGTGACTCAACCGCGTGCCAGACCAAATGGCACATGAAGACCTTTAAACAGAGACAGTTATGTCAACAGACCTAGTGTCAAATGGTTATAACCCGATTTGAAAATGGGGAAAGACGACGCACATGGAATACTGATAAAAGATGTTAAAATGGAAGGAATGCTAGAGAGATTGTGAATCGCTGTTTCCAATGTGATTCCCCAAACCACTACATTGTAAACTGTCCAAAAATAAGAAATCGTACCTTTAAAACCACATGTGACACAGAATACGGGGAAACTGACAGTGACGAGGATAAGGACCAGGAAGCCATTGTTTTGGTGGCAGAAAAGTTGAGTCCCAAAATGAGAATCCTGATAGACTCTTTTAACTGTGCCGTTTTAGATAGTGGATGTACATCCACTGTCTGCAGCCAAGATTGGCTAGATTGTTATTTAGGGTCTCTTGATCATAAAGACCAAAAGAAAGTAAAAGAACATAGTTCCACCTGCTTTAGATTTGGAGATGACAACTCTAACATCCTCCAAAATGGTGATACTTCCCTGTAAGATTGCGGGAATCAGTTCATTTGTAAGTACAGATGTAGTTTCCAGTGATATACCTTTCTTGTTAAGCAGGTCTGCGATGAAGAAAGCCTCAGATGACCATTGATTTGAAGCCAGATAAAGCTGTGGTATTTGGGAAAACTGTGGACCTACATTTTACACGATCTGGCCATTATTGTCTTCCTTTAAGTGAACTGAAAAATCAGACCAAAGGATTCATGAGGCATTCGTGTCGCTAACAGACAACAGCATGGACAAAGTTTATTCTGAAACTCCAGTAGCAGTTTGCTCATCCAGCACCACAGAGACTGGAAGCACTGCTGCGGGATGCAGGTGCGCTGGACGAAGGATATAATGATCTCATAGAACAAATATCAGCTCAGTGAGAAATTTGCATAAAATATAGGACACCCTCCGCTTCCAGTTGTGAGTCTACCACTAGCACGAGATTTAAACGATGTAATGGCGATGGATCTAAAGATATGGGACAAGGACAAAGGCGTCTATCTATTGCACTTTGTGGACATGGCCACCCGGTTTAGCACATCCACGGTGATTTACAGCAAAGATAAAATGACCATTATAGATCAAATTATCACCCACTGGATTGGAACAGGATTGGGGGCACCGTCTGAATTTTTGACGGTCAATGGGGCGAAATCGCAAATGATGAGTTTCAAGATATGTGAGAAAATTTAAATATTGTAATAATGCACACTGCAGGAGGGAGCCCATTCAGCAATAGCCTTTGAAAAGAATCACATGGTTATAAATGACATGTTGCATAAAATTTTGGCGGATCAACCGGGCTGTAAATTGCAGGTTGCATTAGCATGGGCAGTGCACGTGAAAAATTCGTTACAAATGGTGGGGGCCAGTTAGTATATGGGAGGAATCCAAAGTTGCCATCAGTATTAACAGATGCTCCCCCGGCGCTAGAAGAGACGAGCATTAGCTCCATGTTTTCTGCACACTTAAACGCTATGCATGCAGGGAGAAAGGCCTTCACTAAGGTTGAGGTTTCGGAATGGATAAGAAGAGCCCTGAGGCATCACATAAGACCATCTATAAGGCATCACATAAGACCATTCATACTTTGAGAAAGGGGATAGTGTCTACTATAAAAGAGTGGGAAGGGCCCAAGAAAGTGATAGGAACTAGTTTTAGCAGGCAAGGTGTTAAAGGTAGTTTTAGTACAACATGGTAGCCAGATAGTGCGAGCCCAGTCTTAGAATAGTGGGACTTGGGTATGAATTTGGAGCATCTGAGCAAGATGCAGAAATGCAGGAGGCACCTTTTACCTCACATTCACAAACCCTGAGTTACTATGAGAAGCAGTCAACAATAGACGAGAGGGAATCTGATGATCAACAAAGTACCAGTGAAGCAGGGGATGAAGCTGCTACTTCAAAAGGTTCAGCTACTCAAAGTAGGCACAGTGGCATCATACATACCCGAAAGGTCAAGACAGTGCAGGGAGGCCACTACAATCGGGAAAGCAGGAAAGGCCTCAGGAAAGTACAAACATTGACTCAACATACAAGAGCGAGGGTAAGAAGCCAAAGCTATAGATTGGCAAAATGAGGTGGACAGATGGAAACAAAAAAAGCGAGACCCAAGTCCTGAGGATGAGACAGTAAGCATTTGTGAACCCAGGAAAAAGTCACGAATCTGTGACCAAAGGTCTGAGAGTAGCAGCCTTGACAGAAACAGACATGGCAGTAGGGGTCAGAGCTTAATGAGGAAGGCTAGGAATCAAACCAATGATAGGAATAGGAGTAGAAGCCCCCATGATAAGTATTGATAACTGCAAACAAAATGGAGCTCACAGAAGGGAGCTAGACAGTCGGAAGGAGTTTGGGATGTACACCAAGGTACCAGATGAAGGACAGCCTCCTTTGTCCCATAGGTGGGTTTGCAAGATGGAATGTATAAAGCTAAAACCAGATTAGTAGCCTGTGGGTATGAGGAACATTTGGATGGGAGAGACATTAGGGTTGATTCACCCACAGCAGGGAAAGTGACACTGAATTTTTTTTCCGCTGTTCTAGCATCTCATAATTGGATGTGTAAATCAGTTAATTTCAAAGCAGCAGTTTCTGCAGGCAAAACATTTCAAAGAAAAAGTTTTTTTGAGGCCACCCAAAGAAGCAGGTAATACACAGGGACATTTGTGGAAATTAAATAAATGTGTATATGGGTTAAGTGATGCATCAAGGGTTTGGTATTTCTCTGTACGATCTGTATTACTGAAGACCGGCTGTGTCCAGTTAAAAGCAGATCCAGCCATGTTCTACTGGAAGGCTAAAGGAAAATTAGCTGGAATTTCTATAATGCATGTGGATGATGTCCTATGGGGTGGCTCAGAAGAATTTGATAAAAAGATAATTGAGAAGCTGAAAACAGAATTTAAAGTTGGCAGTCAAGCAGCTGGTGCTTTTCGATATCTTGATCTTAATATCCGACAAAGTACATCGTAACGATGAGTCAACAGGGGTATCTAAACAGTATTGATCCCATTCCCATCAACAGAGAAAGGTCAATGGAAAAAGTGGAATGGACCAACGAGAAAGAAACCGAGTTGTTGAGGAGTATGATAGGACAGCTAAATTGGCTATGCACACAGGCAAGACCAGATGGGAGCTATAATGTCCTGGAACTCACTAATATGTTGAAGCACGCCACAGTCAGAGATCTTGCAGGCTAATAAAACATTAAAGTTAGAATTAGAGAAGTGTGTAATTAAATTCCCAGCACTAGGAGAACCAGAAGATATGAAATTGGTTGTGTTCAGTGATGCTTCAAATGCCAATCTACCAGATGGATATTCAAGTAGTGCTGGATTCATAATATTCCTGGTGGGTAAGGAAGGAAAATGTTGCCCCTGGCCTGGGAAGTAAAGAAAATAAGAAGGGTAGTCAAAAGCACATTGGCGGCTGAAACCCGAGCGTTGGATATGGGGATATATTTCTCAGATACATTAACAATAATTTTTTATGGGCACATCGGGTAAGAAAGTACCAATTGAATGTTATGTGGACAATCGGTCTTTATGGGATAATGTTCACTCAATAAAAAGTGTAGCGGAAAAAAGATTAAAAATTGATTTGGCCAGCATTAAGCAAATGCTGGAAAACAAGGAGGTTCTCAAACACAACTAGGTCGATGCACATCTACAGGTATCCGACTTTTACAAAAAGGGGTGCAGGTACTGCAAAGTTATTAAGAATACTGGAGGATGGTTGTCTTAAATTATTTTGAAGAAATAATAAAAGGAAATCTGTTAATGTAACCGGTGACGACTTTGTATTGGGTGTAATGTGACCAATGAGAACAAGGGTCAGCTAACCCAGTAAACCAAGGGACCAATTACAGAGGGATGTAATAGTCAGCTGACCAGTTGATTCACTATAAATAAGGAACTACATAGAATTGTGGGGAGCTTGGAGTGGCCCAGGGCAAGGCCTCAAGTTTGGAGTAATGATGTTTCTGTATTAAACCCTTTCTTTGATAAGTTGGAATAAGTTTTGTTGTATTTTCATTAGCTGCATTTTGAAGAGTTCCTTCTAAAGGAACACATTACTGGTCTCTTTACTTAAGGAAGGATGTAAATACATTGGAAACAGTTCAGAGATAGTTTGCTAGATTAATACCTGCAATGGGCAGGTTGCTTTGAGGAAAGGCTTGTATCTGGAGATTAAAAGAGTAAGAGGCAACTTGATTGACAATGTAAGATCCTGAGGGGTCTTGATAGGGAGGATATGGTGAGGCTGTTTCCTTTTGTGTAAATATCTAGAACTAGGAGCCACTGTTTAAAAGTAAAGGGTGGCCCAATTAAGACAGATGAGGAAAATATTCTGAGTTGAGACATTTTGGAATTCTCTTCCTCAAAAGGTAGTGGAAGCAGAGCCTTTTAATATTTTTAAGGCTGAGCGAGATAGATTATTGATTAGCGAGAGTGTGAAAGGTTATCGGAGGGTGTGGCAGGAGTGTGGGGTCGAGGTTACAATCAGATCAATCACCATTTTTTGATTTGAAAATTCCTTTAATATATTTCTGGCCCAATTTTGTAAGCTTGTAAACCTCAAGAAGGTTTTTGATGTCTCATTGTTGGTCCAAACAACTTGACTGTTCAAATAACTCAAGCAGTTCGATGGGAATCTTATGTTCTTAAGAATTGAGGTAATGAATAAAAACTTGATAATATAGCACGTTTGTGCTGAAACAACCAGAAGATTACAGAAACTGCCTGAGATGAATTTAACCAATGGCTCACTGTTTAGTGGTTGGCCGAGCGGTCTAAGACGCTGGATTAAGGCTCCAGTCTCCGCGGAGGCGTGGGTGCGAATCCCACTGATGCCAGAATTGCTTTTGAGTTTTGGGCAGCACAGTGGCACAGTAATTAGCACTGCTGCCTCACAGCACCAGGGACCCGGGTTCGATTCCCGTCTTGGGTCACTTTTGTGTGGAGTCTGCACATTCTCCCAGTGTCTGCGTGGATTTCCTCTGGGTGCTCTGGTTTCCTCCCATAGCCTAAAGATATGCAGGTTTGGTGCATTGGCCATACTAAATTCTCCCTCAGTGTGCCGGAACAGGTGGGGGAGTGTGGCAACTAGGGGATTTTCACAGTAACTTCATTACAGCGTGAATGTAAGCCTACTTGTCTCTAATAAATAAATTTTAAGAGATTTCCATTTTAAAACTAGCAAGATTTATCAGTTTATTAAATTCCCAAGTATATGACATTTATGTGCAAATCTAGTTTTTTCTTCCCTATCGGATGTTTCTTACGTTCAAGAAATGAAGGCAGCAGGAAAGTTAGATAAGGTGGTTAAGAAGGCATATGCCTTTATTAGCTGAGGGATCAAATATAATCTCTACTTTCGCAGGAGGCTAAGGAAATTTGGCATGTCAGCTAAGACTCTAACCAACTTTTACAGGTGCACCATAGAAAACATTCATTCTGGTTATATCACAGCTTGGTATGGCTCCTGCTTTTCCCAAGACCGCAAGAAATTACAAAAGGCCGTGAATGTAGCCCATCACACAAACCTGCCTCCCATCCATTGACTCTGTCTACTCTTCCCGCTGCCTCAGCTGAGCAGCCAACATAATTAAGGACCCCACACATCTTGGACAGTCTCTCTTCCATCGGAAAAAAGATAAAGTCTGAGGTCACATACCAACCGACTCAAGAACAGCTTCTTCTCTGCTACCATCAGACTTTTGAATGAACTGCATTAAGTTGATCTTTCTCTACATCCTAGCTATGACTGTAACACTACAATCTGCACTCTCTCATTTCCTTCTCTATGAATGGTATGCTTTGTCTGCATAGTGTGCAAGAAACAATACTTTTCACTATGTTAATACATGTGACAATAATAAATCAAATCAAAAAATATAAGAGAAGGAAGGTTATGAGCGCTGTATAAAATGCTGGTTAGGCCATAGCTAGAGTACTATGTGCAGTTCTGGTTGCCACACCATAGAACATAGAACATTATAGTGCAGTACAGGCCCTTCGGCCCTCAATGTTGTGCCGACCTGTGAAACCAATCTAAAGCCCATCTAACCTACACTATTCCAATATCATCCATATGTTTATCCAATGAAATAAACAGGATGTGATTGCTCTAGAAAGGGTGCAGAGGAGATTTGCCAGGATGTTGCCTGGGCTGGAGAGTTTCAGCTATGAAGAGGCTGGTTGGGCTGGGGTTGACAAAATTATATGGATAGATAGATGCTTGATGGCCAGTGCAGACATGGTGGGCTGAAGGGTCTCTTTCTGAGTTGTAATGGCAGAGCAGCCTATTGCTGTTCCTAATTCATATGCACAAATCAAGAAAGAGCCTTTTTATAAAATCAGCTTCAAGTTCTCACTGCAGATGCATACTGGAGAGGTGAGAGGACACGCAACTGAACAAAAGCAGAGGTGGATAAAAGAGCAGCTTTCACAACACCCTGTGTTACCACAATACTGAGAATGAAAAGTGGGAACAATAACAAGGCCTGATGGGGGACCGAGGTGGTGGTGGGGGGGTTCTGAAAGGTGCAGAAGTAGAGATGAATACAGAGCTGCAGTCATCGCCCTGCTCCTGTGGAACTCTGATATCCACAATGCGGTGAAAAGGAAACATTTGAGGAGGAATCAAGTATCTTCATTTGAAAGAAACAATGCCAAGTCTATTGTGATGACAAAAAATAAGCCAGCGATAAACACTTCAGGGAAGAAGTTAATGTGAAGTTCAAAGTGTTCCAACGATCGTGTCAGTGATCCTGCATCATAGAATCATAGAATCCCTACAGCACAGAAAGAGGCCATTCGGCCCATCAAGTCTGCACCGACCACAATCCCACCCAGGCTCTACCCCCAAGTCCCTACATATTTACCCACTAATCCCACTAGCCTACCCATCTCAGGACACTAAGGACAATTTTAGCATGGCCAATCAACCTAACCTGCACATCTTTGGACTGTGGGAGGAAACCGGAGCATCCAGAGGAAACCCACGTAGACACGAGGAGAATGTGCAAATTCCACACAGACAGTGACCCAAGCCGGGAATCGAACCCAGGTCCCTGGAGCTGTGAAGCAGCAGTGCCACACACGATACCGTGCCATCGTTCAGTATCAGTGAAGATAACATCTTTACCATGTTTAGGGTGAATCAATCATTTTTCAGTAAAGTCCAGAGGGGGGGGGGGGGGGGGGAGAAGAGAGAGGGGGGGGGGCTTCTGACTTCCGCCAAGGTGGCCTTCACGACACACGACGGCGCAGAGTCGCTGAGCAGAAACTGATAGCCAAGTTCCGCACACACGAGGAAGGCCTCAACCGGGATATTGGGTTCATGTCACACTATCTGTAACCCCTACAGCTTGCCTGGACCTGCAGAGTTTCACTGGCTGTCTTGTCTGGAGACAATACACATCTTTTTAGCCTGTCTTGATGCTTTGTACCTTAAAGACTTGATTAGCTGTAAGTATTTGCATTCCAACCATTATTCATGTAAATTGAGTCTGTGTCTTTATATGCCCTGTTTGTGAACAGAATTCCCACCCGCCTGAAGAAGGGTTTCGGAGCTCCAAAAGCTTGTGTGGCTTTTGCTACCAAATAAACCTGTTGGACTTTAACCTGGTGTTGTTTAACTTCTTACTGTGTTTACCCCAGTCCAACGCCAGCATCTCCACATCATTTCTATTTTCCCTCCAGTGGAGAAGCTCATGCTTTCCACATTATACTCCCATCTGCCAAATGTTTGCCCATTCATTTAACCTCTGTCTGTATCCTTCTCACAACACGCTCTGCTTCCTATCTTTGCATCATCAGCAAATTTTGCAAATAGTCGGTCCTTTCATTAATATAGATCATAAATGGCTGAGGACCCAGCACTAATCCCTGCAGCACTCCACTAGTTAGTTTACCACCCTGAAAATAATCCATTTATTCCAACTCTGTTTCCTGTTAGTTAGCTAATCCTCTATCTATTTTAATATATTATCCCCAACACCATAAGCTCTGTGTGTGTGACACCGGATCTATAATGCCTTTTGGAAATCCAAATGCATTACATCTACTGGTACCCCTCAAATCAAACCACTTGTTACAACCTCAAGGATTAGAATACAATGTGATATAACTCAATTCATTTAGCTACCAATCTTACTTCAATATAACTTGTTTCAAGAGTGTTTGCACAAATACATGCAACTTGGAGCTTGGAATCCTCAAGTTCAAATATCCTACCGAGCATCCATTAACAGGAAAATGCAGTTACAAATTAAAACAGTTTGGATCTGGATGCTTTCAGATCAACCATCACCAGCTGACTAGACAGACTTGACCTGGTCAGCTGGAATCAGAAGTCCAGTTACTACTGAGCAAACTGACTGACAGTTGTACATTTATTATCCAGGTGTGTGAAAAAGGACATATTTACATTAAATTAGCTTGCCCCAAGTAAACAAGCTGCATATTAGGTTCTCTATTAATATCATACATGAATAAAATGAAAGCCAGAACTGAACACTGCGAAGTGTTACAGAACAATTGCTAACTGATGCGATTAATCTTTCCTATTTGTCGAGTTTAGCAATACTGTTATTCAATGTTTCAATCTGTCTCAGTCTTGCATGAACACTGGGTCCAGATGAAGATTTGATGTATTCAGCTCAAACTCCTACATTCTTAGGACCTTAAAACTATGGAATTCCTCAACTTCTCCCCTACCCAGACACACGCACTACATTTTCAGCCTTTTAAAACACAAACTTGCCTGGTTGCTGCATTTTCTTAAATGACCAACTCTATGCTTTTCAATCTTTGACATCTGCACCGTGAGCATGGCAAATAAAAACTGCCCAATTTCCCTTAACTTCAAAACAAAGAACTGCCATCAAGTCAGGAGGTGCCAATGATGGGGAACCTCACTGCCAGCATCAAGCAGTTCCACGTCACAAACTGAAAAGGTTACATGCTGGTTTAACCTCCGCTATACTAATTAACTAACATCCTGAATTAATACTTTCCCACACAGGAGTTCTAATTTGATCTCATATTTCCTGTGTACTTTATAGAATATCTTGAAAGGATTCCCATGACAGACTAATAAGATGATTACTCATCTTCAGTTCTAGCTGTAGATGTTAACTCTGGATTAAATATTTCCACTTTCTATGTCAAACTTTGGATTGGAAAGGTCTATGGAAAAACATTGAGGGGGGGTATTTTATCCTTAATGCTACTGTTTTGTACCTTTGTGCTTGTCATTTGGTTTCTGTTTTCTCCATCAGTAAATTTTATTAGACAAACCAGTAGGTTAAATGGCTTTGTAAACCCCTCTTCCGAAAAGAGTAACAAGAACATGCTGGGAATTCCCCCATAGTTATGACAGCGGCAGGAAAATGGGAGCTGAGACCATAACCATATCAGCTATGATCTTGCTTAATTCTGGAGCAGGCTTCAAGGGCTGAATGGCCTGCTGTCTGGCCTATTTCCACCCCAAAGTACGATATTCCCATAGTTTCCAGCAATTGATATCACAAATAGGTAACAGGTAGTCACACTTCATGTTTCTACAAATACATAAAGGGCAAAAGAGTAACAAGGGAGAGAGTCGGGCCTCTTAAGGATCAACAAGGTCATCTACGTGCGGATCCAGAAGAGATGGGCGAGATCCTAAGTGAATATTTCTCATCAGTATTTAATATTGAGAAAAGCAATGGATGTTAGGGAACTTGGGGAAATAAATAGTGATGTCTTGAGGAGTGTACATATTACAGAGGTGGAGGTGCTGGAAGTCTTAAAGCGCATCAAGATAGATAAATCCCCGGGACCTGATGAAGTCAATCCCAGGATATTGTGGGAGGCTAGGGAGGAAATTACAGGTCCCCTAGCTGAAATATTTGAATCATCGATAGTCACGGGTGAGGTGCCTGAAGATTGGAGAGTGGCAAATGTTGTGCCTTTGTTTAAAAAGGACTGCAGGGAAAAGCCTGGGAACTACAGGCCAGTGAGCCTCACATCTGTGGTGGGCAAGTTGCTGGAAGGTATTTTGAGAGACAGGGTCTAAAGGCATTTAGAGACACAAGGACTGATTAGGGACATTCAGCATAGTTTTGAGTGGAAAATCATGTTTCAAATTTGATTGTGTTTTTAAAGGGATAACCAAGAAGGTAGATGAGGGCAGTGCAGTTGATGTTGTCTACATGGACTTTAGCAAGGCCTTTGACAAGGTACTGCATGGCAGGTTGTTACATAAGGTTAAATCTCTCGGGATCCAGGGTGAGGTGTCTAAATGGATACAAAATTGGCTTCTTGACAGAAGCCAGAGGGTGGTTGTAGGGGGTTGTTTTTCAAACTGGAGGCCTGTGACCAGTGGTGTGCCTCAGGGATCAGTGTTGGGCCCACTGTTATTTGTCATTTATATTAATGATTTGGATGAAAATATAGGAGGGATGGTTAGTAAGTTTGCAGATGACACCAAGATTGGTGGCATAGTGGGCGGTGAAGAAAGTTATCTCCAATTGCAACGGGATCTTGACCAATTGGGCCAGTGGGCTGACGAATGGCAGATGGGAGTTTAATTTAGACAAATGTGAGGTGATGCATTTTGGTAGATTGAACCAGGGCAGGACTTACTCAGTTAATGATAGGGCATTGGGGAGAGTTACAGAACAAAGATCTAGGGGTACATGTTCATAGCTCCTTGAAAGTGGAGTCACAGGTGGACAGAGTGCTGAAGGCAGCATTCGGCATGCTTGGTTTCATCGGTCAGAACATTGAATACAGGAGTTGGGACGTCTTGTTGAAGTTGTGCAAGACATTGGTACGGCCACACTTGGAATACTGTGTACAGTTCTGGTCACACTATTATAGAAAGGATATTAAACTAGAAAGATTTACAAGGATACTACCGGGACCTGATGGTTTGAGTTATAAGGAGGGGCTGGATAGACTGGGACTTTTTTCTCTGGAGCGTAGCAGACTTCGGGTTGATCTTATAGAAGTCTATAAAATAATGAGGGGCACAAATCAGCTAGTCAATATCTTTTCCCAAAGATAGGGGAGTCTAAAACTAGAGGGCATAGGTTTAAGGTGAGAGGGGAGAGATGCAGAAGTGTCCAGAGGAGCAATTTTTTCAGAGGGTGGTGTGTCTGGAACAAGCTGCCAGACGTAGTAGAAGAGGCAGGTACAATTTTGTCTTTTAAAAAGCATTTAGATAGTCACATAGATAAGATGAGTATAGAGGGATATGGGCCAAATGCAGGCAATTGGGATTAGTTTAGGGGCTTAAAAAAAGGGCGGCATGGACAAGTTGGGCCGAAGGGCCTGTTTCCATGCTGTAAACCTCTATGGCTCTGGACACAGAACTGTAAAGGTGCAGGTTTCGATTCACAGCAGGAGTTTGCTTATTAATACCATATTTTCTTGGGAGAACCACAGAAAGACATCAGGAAGAATCTTGAACTATAACAATGGAGCAGAATCTCTTCTGGTGGCTCCAGTTATGCTGTACCTCACTGTATCAAAGTTCCAGCAGTTTCCCTCTTCTTGGAATCAAAGAAGAATCATAGGTTGCCTACAGTGCAGAAGGAGGCCAATCGGCCCATCAAGCCTGTACAGACAACAATCCCACCCTATTTCTGTATCCCTACATATTTACCCTGCTAACCCCCCCGACACCAAGGGTCAATTTAGCATGGCCAATCAACCTAACCCGCACATCCTTTTTCCTTGAAACTAAATGGTACAATTTTAAATGGGGTGTTTGAACAGAGAGAGCTGGGGATATGCGCAGATGTGTTTGACAGTGGCGGAATAAGTTGGTAACACCATTTTAAAAGAAACTTATAGGATCCTTGGCTTTAGAGGCTGAGAATACAAAAAGCACAAGTACTGCACCACCCTATCTTTCACTCAGTTTGAATGTTGTAAGCTTTTAGAAATCACTGGTTCTGCCTTAGGTGGAGGATTTGTACAATTCTGGACACCACACTTTAGGAAAGGTGCTGTGTATCTGGGTGCCGAGCAGGTTTGCTGCAACAGTACCAGAGATGAGGGACTTCAGCTATGTGAAGGGATGGGGAAGTAGGGATTGCTATTGTTTCACCAGAGACGGTTAAGGCATTCAAAATTATGAAGAATTGCAGTAAAGAATGGGAAACTAGTAAAAGATTTGAGAAGAGGACACAAGTTTAAGGTCCATGGTAAAAAGAGTAAGAGTTTAAACACCAGGTTAAACCTCTTACTGCGTTTACCCCAGTCCAACGCCGGCATCTCCACATCATGGTAAAAAGAACCAGGGGGCATTTCTTTTGTTCATTTATGGGATGCTGGCATCGTTGACATTTGCTGCCTAAGTCCTCGAGAAGGTGGTGGTGAGCTGCCTTCATGAACCACTGCAGTCATCTTATATACGTACAGTCAAAGTGCCATTAAGTGAGCAAGTTCCAGGATTTTAACCCAGCAACAGTGAAGGGACAGTGATATTGTTTTAAGTCAGGATGGTGAGTAGCTTGGAGAGGAACTTCCAGCTTGTGTTGCCAAGTATCTGCTGGCCTTGTCCTAAATGGTAGTGGTCGTGGGTTTGGAAGGAGGCTTGGTGAGTTCCTGCAGGGAACCATGTACCATGTACATGGTACACATGACTGCCACTGTATGTCAGGGTTGGAGGGAGTGAACGTTTGTGGAAGGAATGCCAATCAAGGGGGGGCACTTTGTCCTGAATGGTGTCAAGCGTTTTGAGTGTTGTTGGAGTTGCACTCATCCAGGCACCTGAAGAGTATTCCTTCACACTCCTGACTTGTGCCTTGTGAATTATATATGGGTTTTGAAGAGTTAGGAGGCGAGTTACTTGCTGCTGGATTCCTAGCATCTGAGGGGAAAAGGCATGTACATAGTGAGTTGTGATATGAAGTGCACTGCCTGAAAGGATGCTAGAAGCAGATTCAATAGTAACTTTAAGAAAAGAAATTGAAGACTAATTGAAAAGGAAAACAATGCAATGCAGAGAAGAGAGAGAGAAAGGAGAGAGCAGGTAATGGGATCAATTTGATAACTCTTTCAAAGAGTTAGCACAGACAGGGCGGCACGGTGGCACAGTTGGTAGCACTGCTGCCTGACAGCGCCAGGGACCTGGGTTCGATTCCCAGCTTGGGTCACTGTCTGTGTCAAGCTTGCACATTCGCCCCGTGTCTGTGGGTTTCCTCCGGGTGCTCTGGTTTCCTCCCACAGTCCAAAGATGTGCGAGTTAGGTGGATTGGCCGTGCTAAATTGCCCCTAGTGTCAGGAGGATTACCAGGGTAAGTATATGGGGTTACAGGCATAGGGTTTGGATGGGATCATTGTCGGTGCAGGCTCGATGGGCTGAATGGCCTCATGCACTGTAGGGATTCTATGACATGATGGCCTGATTGGCCCATTTATGTGCTTGTATGATTCCAATGAAACAACACATCAGTTGAGCAGGCAGGGACACACAAGTACTGGACCAGAATAGAAGACACAAGATAGGCCACTGGGAAATCTAGCTTCAAACAATTGCCAGGATCTTGGAAGATCCAAGATCTGAAAGATGGACAGGCCTCAAAGACAAGAACAATGGGGAAAAATATTTTCTGCATTTACGAAAGGTGACTCTCATAGTTAAGTTTAATAACACTGCTAAACCAGAAGTGTTTGTGTTCACAGCCTAATTTGTAATTCAATTTCCCCACGTCATTGTGGAAACAAGATGGTAGCCAAAGGAATTTCAAACGAATTTTTCCCGCCTCTACTTTGTGAGAATTATTTGCTAGCTGCGAGCCTTGGTGGATAATTTTCATACCTCCTTGCAATTTTCCGATTAACCTCAAGTGCACAGCTGGGGCTGGCTGACCAAACTTCCGGTTGGGAAATAAGAGACTTGAACACACACTGACAAGACCGTTCTGTAAATCGAACGCTGCTGGCACAGATTTCTGTCCAGAATCCGAAGATCAAGATGCAATGGCAGTGATAAAAGTTACTTTAGCAACTCAAGCAAGCAGACCTACCAATGTGGGACAGCAGAATTATTATTTTAAATCCGGCAAAAACAAGTTGTACTCATTACATTGTGAAATTTGTAATAACTGTTGATCTGTACATTGTGTAGCATTTAGAAATAAAACACCTGAATGCTTGCTCTGGCCTAGCTGTCCAGGCCATAAAATATAAACTGTCCAGAAGTTGAGAAATTGCAAAAAACACATACATGGGCATGTGCAAAGACTATCTGCACATCAAGAGGGGCACATTGTTACATCATTACACCACTATATAAGGAGATATTGGATACTGGGTCAATATTAGTTCAAAAGTGCAAACATTACTGGTGCAACAGCCCCCATTGAATTAGGTAAGGAACGTGTGGCAAATCTAGATTTAAAATATTGGACAGAGAGGAAATCAATCTCTTCAGCTATCCTATACATTTTCCTAAGGCAATAATGCCAAAGCTTTTTAGCTTTCAAGGGTCAACAAGATCATACTAGTAAGCTGCAGGAGGCATGCAAACTTGAAGTCAATGCCCCCATTAATTTGCACCTTGATCGAGCTACCAACAGATCTTGGATTGACTCTTTACCCACTAGCAAGGTCAAATGGGTTGAAGGAGTACAAGGTAAAGGGAAAGACTCTTAGTACTGTAGAGGATCAGAAGGACCTTGGGGTCCGGGTCCATAGGACTCTAAAATTGGCCCCGCAGGTGGGGGAGGTGATTAAGGAGGCGTATGGTGTGTTGGCCTTTATCAATCGAGGGATTAAGTTTAGGAGTCCGGGGATAATAATGCAGCTATACAAGACCCTCGTCAGACCCCACTTGGAGTACTGTGCTCAGTTCTGGTCGCCTCATAACAGGAAGGATGTGGAAAAGATTGAAAGGGTGCAGAGGAGATTTACAAGGATGTTGCCTGGATTGAGTGGCATGCCTTATGAGGATAGGCTGAGGGAGCTCGGTCTTTTCTCCTTGGAGAGACGTAGGATGAGAGGAGACCTAATAGAGGTATATAAGATGTTGAGAGGCATAGATCGGGTGGACTCTCAGAGGCTTTTTCCCAGGGTGGAAATGGCTGCTATGAGAGGACACAGGTTTAAGGTGCTGGGGGGTAGGTACATGGGAAATGTTAGGGGGAAGTTTTTCACACAGAGGGTGGTGGGCAAGTGGAATCGGCTGCCATCAGTGGTGGTGGAGGCAAACTCAATAGGGTCTTTTAAGAGACTCCTGGATGAGTACATGGGACTCAATAGGATGGAGGGTTATAGGTAGGCCTAAAAGGTAGGGATATGTTCGGCACAACTTGTGGGGCCGAAGGGCCTGTTTTGTGCTGTAGTTTTTCTATGTTTCTAGTGTCACACCACTGTCAAACAATGCCTTCTAAATCTCTATAACATTTAGAGCAGAATAAAACAGTGAATATAAACAGAAGGACAAATTGTTGGGTCACTGAGCCTTGTCAGGGGTTGAGGACATTTATGGAATAGTTTGAGTATTCTGCATCAAGGCTGTGTTTTAAAAATGTATATTTTTAAATGCTTTATTTCATCCACAGCCATTTGTCAAATGTCTTTCCATCTCTCCTCAAAGTTTCATTCCACAGTCTCATTGTGCTCAGATTCTGTTTTTCGCAGTCTTCCCAAAGTCAAAAAAATCCATTGACGAATTCTTCAGATTAAATGCAACTGCCGTGCTAAACTGATAGAAACTTTGGAAATAAAGCCCACTTTCTCTCATTTCTTTCCTTCGTACCAGACCTGAATACAATCTAAGTTGAGAACCCCAATGCAATACTGAGGGAATTATTAGAGGTAGCTTACTGGAGGTGGTGTCGAAGCATGTCCTATCAGTTTGTTCAGTGGTTTGGGTGGGTTTTAAGAGATTTCACAGCACTAATTACAGCAGGCTATTCTCCTAGAAAGAATTCTTTCCGCAATCATTATCACCAAAATTGCAGATACTAGAAATCTGAAAAAAGCAGAAAATGTCTTATACTATAACTTGTCATGTAACCATTTCCTGTTTTCCACCTCATCACTTTATATGTCATCCTTTCATTATATACTGTATGTGGCTGTCACAATCATTTTCCTTTGCTCTATTCCATCATATAAACGCTTCATCTGTAATTCCATTCAGTTGTAACAAAGCAATATATCCGAAATGTTTACTTTTTGCTTTCTCTGATCTGCTGCGTGTTACCATAAAAATCATCGCCTATTTGCGGAACCGTTTTACATTCAAAATGGTTGCTATATTTACCTGCATTTCAACAATGACAAACTATGGGGCATTTGGGGCACAATAAGCTGTTTTCTCGGATTGTATTTCATTATCTTTTTGTCTGCCTTTCCTGCTTCTTACAACCTCTTCTAAAATTAATATTTGTGTATTGTGGCTGATTTCACTCCAATATCTCATTTTGAAACTACCCCTCCCCAACCTTCCCCATATTTTAAGATGCCATAATTTAAAAATGAAGCTCGACATCGCCTAAGAGCAGTTCCTGCTCTACCTTGCCTTTCCCACACGTTGCTTCAGTTACGGATGTCCCACACAATGAGCTGTCAGTTCACCTGCCTCAATAAATTCCCTTTTCACATTCAATCCATTTATTTTGTTCTGTGCTTGACTAAATTTACCTTGATTACATGCTAATGTCCTGTGGTACAAGCATTTAACTAACTATTCTAATGATTCCTGTTCTGCTTCTCATGTGCAAAGCTATTTTATATGATCACCAGCACTGCATTGCTACTAAACAGTGCCTAGCCCGTCAAAATAGCTTGCTTGTAAACATTTCATTTGCAAGATGAAATGTTACATTTTAGTGAATATCTCCAAAGTAAATCGAACAGGAATGATGAGTAAATAGACATTCCAAGGTTTTGAAAGCATTATCAATAGTCATGTTTGCACCTTTTGATAGTGTAATTCCACCCACTCATACTGGGTGTAAACCGCTAGTTCAGAAGCACCAGCTCTGTTTTAACACCTGATCTATCATTCCATATTCATTTCTGATTCTCTTTTAATTCAGTGTAAAAACCAAGGGATGAATAAATAAAATCGGTATACTAAACTGGTATACCATCTGTATAATATACTGGGATCGCTGCACATGGAATAAAAACATGGGCAGCACAGTGGTTAACACTGCTGCTTCACAGCACCAGACACCCGGGTTCGATTCCCGGCTTGGGTGATTGTCTGTTGGAGTTTGCACTTCCTCCCGGTGTCTGCGTGGGTTTCCACCAGGGTGTTCCGGTTTCCTCCCACAGTCCGAAAGACGTGGTTAGGTGCATTGGCCATGCTAAATTCTCCCTCAGTGTACCCGAACAAGGTGTGGCAACTCAGGGAATTTCAAGTAACTTCATTGCAGTGTTAATGTAAGCCTACTTGTGACTAATAAATAAACTAAGTTTAAAAACAATACTACTCCTTTAGGACTGAACAATTATCATTAGTTTCCTACATTATCCTTCTGAGAATGTCCAGTGGGATTCTTCGGCCATGCTCGCCCCAAAACCGAAGAATCCTGCCCGAGGTCCTTTGCATGGTGCCCCCCCCACCCCCACCCAATGTTTCACGTGGCAGGTGAGACAGGAGAATTCCCCCTCTAATCTTATAAGTATTGGTGAGGAGTGTCGATAAAACAAGAATAATTTCTGAATAAAACCATACTTTAGCTAATGAAGGCTGGGCTGCACGGTCATGAAATCCACTTAACCCCTTCCACCAACCAAAGGCATATCAAACTTGTAATTACCCATTACATGTTCAAGCCACAACTACCTGAGCTATTGCAGACACTGGCTTACAGAACAACATGGAAACAATAAGAGTCCAATGACTCTAACTAACTTGGTTCCAATTACTGGTCAGTTGTGGACAGTGTGTTGGAACACTCTGGACCTACCTGGTTCAAGTACTGGATGATCAAATCTGATGTGGAGATGCCGGCGTTGGACTGGGGTGAACACAGTAAGCGTTTTAACAACACCAGGTTAAAGTCCAACAGGTTTATTTGGTAGCAAATGTCATTAGCTTTCGGAGCGCTGCTCCTTCGTCAGATGGAGTGGAAATTTCCACCCCATCTGACGAAGGAGCAGCGCTCCGAAAGCGAATGACATTTGCTACCAAATAAACCTGTTGATCAAATCTGCCACAGAGGATCAATGGCTCCAATTTCCCATGTTCAGGTGTATTACCCAGTTCGGCCTAAATGAATGAAAGGCAAGGTTCCTGTTTTTTGGGTATAGGGTTTCCAATTCAAATGAGTTTGGGGAAATCAACCAACACTCTGAATTGGCCACAGGATGGGATTTAGATATGAGAGAAATTCATAAGAGATGGAAGAGGTGTAGTACAGAAAGAAGGGAAGCTTTACTCTGCAATAACCTTACCTGGCAGAGTTTGATGGCAACAGCAAGTGCCAAATAGATGTTCCATTCTCTTTTTTTAACCTGCCTTAGCTCGAGGACAAAGTACACAAATTGTTGATGCAATTGCCAGTTTTTCACATCATGTGATTAAAAGAACTGAATAACCAAAGCGACTGGAAAAGCGGAGGTTTAACTGGTATTTGCACACCTGATTTACTCGGGGCTTTATTGTTTAGTTAACACTGGACAATGGTTAATTTTGAATAGTAATTTATAAAGAGACCGTAAATAGCAGCTTGGTATGGCTCCTGTTCTGCCCACGACCGCAGGAAACTGCAAAAGGCCATGAATATACCCCAATCCATCACGCAAACCAGCCTCCCATCCACTGACTCTGTCTACACTTCCTAACATAATTAAGGACCCCATGCACCCTGGACATTCTCTCTTCCACCTTCTTCCGTCGGGCAAAAGATACATAAGTCTGAGGTCACGTACCGACAGACTCAAGAACAGCTTCTTCCCTGCTGCCATCGGACTTTTGAATGGACCTACCTCATTAAGTTGATCCTTCTCTACACCCTAGCTATGACTGTAACACTACAGTCTGCACTCTCTCCTTCCCTTCTCTATGAATGGTATGCTTTGTTTGTATGGTGCACAAGAAACAATACTTTTCACTGTACACTAATATGATGACAATAATAAATCAAATCAAAAATCAATCACAAATGTCCATAGGGAAGCACAGCTTCTGTGCATTATTTCTTCATCTTCCATCAGGATGACCATTCACTGCTCCACCACCCCATCTCTCATTCAGGCCCTGTGCTAACTCCAGATTTTATTTTGCTCCAAGCCATGGTTATGCAATCGCACTCAACCTTTCTTCACAACCAAGTCAAATGATGGGTAACAATCTAATCGACCAAGATACACACCAACATTAGCACAACCCTGCACCCAACAAACATCTGAACACACAAATCAAATCACAACTTTCATCTCCAGAGCAACATTCGCTCACATCTGTGGACCTGTCAAAGCTGGCCATAATGTTTAGTTGGGCAGCACAGTGGTGCAGTGATTAGCCTCAGCATCAGAGACCAAGGTTCAATTCCCAGCTTGGGCCATTGTGGAGGGTGTATGTTCTCGCCGTGTCTGCATGGGTTTCCTCCAGGTGCTCCGGTTTCCTCCCACAATCCGAAAGACGTGCTGGTTAGGTGCATTGACCATGCTAAATTCTCCCTCAGTGTACCCCAACAGGCGCCGGAGTGTGGCAATTAGGGGATTTTCACAGTAACTTTGTTCCCGTGTTAATGTAAGTCTACTTGTGACACTAATAAATAAACTTTAGATTGTATGTATTTGTGGGGAGGGAGCAAGTTTCACTGAGTTACTCCCAACTGCTACATGTAAATTATAGTTCTAACAAATGTTTGGTTCCCTGTAATGCACCTTGTGTAGCTATGACAGCAATGTGAATGTGATGAAGTGCTTTCTGGATATTTAACCCACTCTGGATCAGTGATGGACAATTGGCAATCCCTATCAGAGACAGGGTGGTGACAGCCAGCCACTCAAACACACCCAGATCCACATCCCACACACTTTATAACCTCAATTAATAACTGCAGCAGCCAGGAGGAAGTACAAGGCCTTTCCCCCAGTAACACTGCTGCTGTCACAGAGGCTGCAATCCCAGCCTGAACCTCCAGGCCCCGGCTCTGTGCCCTGCCCAACCTCACACCCACCCCCAGGGCGGTGTGCCCGGCCCAGCCCCGCACACACCCCGGCTCTCTGTGTCCCGGTCCCCCACAGGCCCCGGCTCTGTCTGCCTGGCCCAGCCCCGCACACACTCCCCAGGCCTGGGGCTGTCAGCCGGCAGCACCCCCCCCCTCCCCCCTCGACAACAGGCCCCGGGCACCAACTCGAGCCCGGGGACCGAGCGGGCCCGGCGGGGGCCTCACACACCGCCCTCCGTCCCGGATTGCCCTCAGCGCTTACCGTGTGGTCATGTTCATCGGCGCGGGCCCTCAGTGCAGCGAGGCTGAGGCAGGCGAGCAGGGAGGGCAGTGCGGCGGGGAGCATGTCGGCGGGGAGCTGGCTGGGTGTGAGAGGCGGGGGGGTGGTGCTCTCACTCTCGGTGTGGGGGTCTCGGTGTCCCAGGCGGGCTGGCTCGCTCTGAGGAGGCTCTGTCTCCGGCTCGGTGTCTCCGCCTCGCGCCGCTCGGCCTCAGCAGCGCTCGCGCCACAAGCCCGCCCGCTCCGCCAGCGCCACGTCACCGAGCACTCCGCGGAGCACGCAGGGGCGGGGCACGGCACGGAAGCTGAGGGCGGGGTAGGGAGATTGGGCAGGGTTAGGGAGCTGGGGGGCGGGGTTAGGGAGCTGGGGCGGGGACGGGGGGCGGGGTTAGGGAGCTGGGGGGCGGGGTTAGGGAGCTCGGTGGGGTGAGGCGCGGGGTTATGGAGTTCCAATAGCAGCGACAGCCCCGCCCATTGATCACAAACCCCGCCCCTTTATTGACATAAAACCTGAATCTCCGTTAGCATAAACCACGCCCCATCATTAACATGACCCCACCCCTTCATTAACATAAGCCCCACCCCGTTATTATTGAGCAAGAATGGGGTTAGTGTAGATTGGTATTTGATGGTCAGCTTAGACATGGTGGGCCGATGGGCCTGTTTCTGTGCTGTGTGACTCTATGATTCTATAAACACCAATCCCGTTATTAACATAAACACTATTTCTAAAATCACAATGTTGTACCTCCTGTACAATGGGCAGGGGCAAATGTGTTTGTGCGGGGGGTGAGGTGCCTGCTGCCCTTTGCGGTAACTCACAGCACCAAGGCCCCCCAAACTCTGCCATTGCTTTCCTTTAAGGAATCCCACAGAGACATAGCTGCAAGCAGCCTAACGTTGTAATGCCATTCAGGGAATCTCTTCAATCTGTGCAGACTGTGTTCCTCCAAAGTCATGGAGGCAGTGATCAGAGAGCTTCTGTAGGCAGGTGACTGTGCCTAGCTGCCCACAGAAGGAAGAGAACACGTGAGAACACCATCCACCAGGTACACGGTACATACTCTTGCAATTCGGCCAACGTTGTCTACCTGATACGCTGCAAGAAAGGATGTGCCGAGGCATGGTACATTGGGGAAACTATGCAGACGCTGCGACAACGGATGAATGAACACCGCTCGACAATCACCAGGCAAGACTGTTCTCTTCCTGTTGGGGAGCACTTCAGCGGTCACGGGCATTCGGCCTCTGATATTCGGGTAAGCGTTCTCCAAGGCGGCCTTCGCGACACACGACAGCGCAGAGTCGCTGAGCAGAAACTGATAGCCAAGTTCCGCACACACGAGGACGGCCTCAACCGGGATATTGGGTTCATGTCACACTATTTGTAACTCCCACAGTTGCGTGGACCTGCAGAGTTTCACTGGCTGTCTTGTCTGGAGACAATACACATCTTTTAAGCCTGTCTTGACGCTCTCTCCACTCACATTGTTTCATTTCTTAAAGACTTGATTAGTTGTAAGTATTCGCATTCCAACCATTATTCATGTAAATTGAGTCTGTGTCTTTATAAGCTCTGTTTGTGAACAGAATTCCCACTCACCTGAAGAAGGGGCTTAGAGCTCCGAAAGCTTGTGTGGCTTTTGCTACCAAATGAACCTGTTGGACTTTAACCTGGTGTTGTTAAACTTTTTACTGTGTTTACCCCAGTCCAACGCCGGCATCTCCACATCACAGAAGGAAGAGTCAGAGCTAAGGCAAACAAATTGCCGAGCGTTGGCAAAACGTTGAACTCCAAATCAGTGTCTCCAAGACCAAAGTTACATTTCAGCCATTGCCAGTACACGCCATGAAGCACCAGCTATGCCCATCGATAGCACCAGTCTCAATGTTGTAGAAAAATTCCCATATCTGGGTAGTGTGCACTCTGGGGACTAAAATCATACGGTACCAGGCTACTGTCCTTACTGTTGTATGATATTTTTTCTGCCTGCACGTCTTTGTGATGTAAAGATGCTTGGCAGAGCAAGGGTTAACATGGTACTGCAGAATAGCACTGTCCATGGTATGATGCTTAGAGTCACACGGTAATAGGCTTCAGAACATTCTGGAAGGAGGCTGCATGGAGGAACAGCACAATGTGTGGCAGTAACTGGGATTTGTACATAATTGAAGATTCACAATAAACAGTCTATGTTTAAATTTACAAGACTCAGGGGCTAATCATTGAGAAACCAAACAGACTCAGAACACAACACTTTTCACCCTACGATAGGGCACAGAATCCTGAGTCTGTTATAGATGCTACATCAAAGCTCTGTAACTCTTCCACCAAAGTCACCTGAGGTCCTTCAATGGCAGGGCAAAATCATAAGAGGTCCTTCTTCAAGATGGGCAACAGAATGGAGACCACACTGCAGGAAATTCAACTTAGATGAGTTATACATGAGTGATCACAAAATCCCCAAGGAGATTTTCTATGGGGAACTAAAAGACAATGCCATGCACCAGACTCGTGAACAAAGTGAGCTCATGGGGTAAAAGGAACAGTAGCAACGTGGGCAGCACGGTGACACAGTGGTTAGCATGGCTGCCTCACAGCGCCTGGGACTTGGGTTCAATTCTGGTCTTGGGTGACTATGCGGAATTTGCACATTCTCCCCGTTCTGTGTGGGTTTCCTCCGGGTGCTCCGGTTTCCTCTCACAGTCCAAAGATCTGTGGGTTAGGTGGATTAGTCATGCTAAATTGCCCCTTAGTGCTCCAAGTGTGTAAGTTAGGAGGATTAGCCATGGGAAATGTTTGGGGAAGAGGGCCTGGATAAGATACGCTGTCAGAGAGTCGGTGCAGACTCGATGGGCCAAATGGCCTCTTCCGTGCAGTTGGGATTGTATGATTCTAACATGGCTGAGTAACAGGAAACAGAGAGTAGCGATCAATGGATGTTTCTCAGCTGGAGGAGAGTTTTTAGTGGGAATTCCGCAGGAGTCAGTGCTGGGACACTTGTTTTTCCTAGACCTTGACGTACAGGGCATCTTTTCAATGTTTGTGGATGATATGAAACTTGGAAGCATTGTGAACTGTGGTGTAGAAATGTGAATTTGTTCAATTTGGTAAGAAGGACATGGAGAGAGAGTGACAATAGAAAATAAAGGGCACAATTCTAAAGTGTGCGCAGGAGCAAAGGGACCTGGACATATGTGTGTAAATCATTGAATTGCGGAGTAAACTAATGGGATTGAAGGCTGACAAGTCCCTGATGGCCTAGATTCTAGGCTACTAAAGGAAATGGCCACGGAAATAACAGGTCCACTGGTTATAATATTCCAAAATTCCCCGGATGCGGGAAAGGTTTCAGTGGATTGGAAAAATGGATTGGATAACCAACAGAAAGCAGGGAGTTGGGACAAATGGGTCTTTCTTGGATTGGCAAGATGTAACTAGTGGGGTGCCACAGAGTTCTGTCCTCGGGCCCCAACTATTTACAATCGATATTGATGACTTGGCTATAGGGATTAGGAGGTATTGTGGCCAAACTTGCAGATAATACTAAAATAGGTGGGATAGTGAGTTGCAATAAAGAAATTAGCAATTTATAAATGGGTATGGATAGGTTAGGTGGGTGGTCCCAAATCTGGCAGATGGAGTTTAACTTGGAAGTTATTCATTTTGGTCAGAAAAATACAAAGGCAACTTATTATCTAAATGGAGAGAAACTTTGGAACGCTTCATTGCAGAGGGATCCGAGTGTCCTCGTGCATGAATCACAGAAAACTGGTATTCAAAGAACAAAGAAAATTACAGCACAGGAACAGGCCCTTCGGCCCTCCAAGCCTGCACCGACCATGCTGCCCGACTTAACTAAAACCCCCTACCCTTCCGGGGACCAAATCCCTCAATTCCCATCCTATTCATGTATTTGTCAAGACGCCCCTTAAAAGTCACTACCATATCTGCTTCCACTACCTCCCCCAGCAACGAGTTCCAGGCACCCACTACACTCTGTGTAGAAAATCTGCCTCGTACATCTCCTTTAAACCTTGCCCCTCGCACCTTAAACCTGTGCCCCCCTAGTAATTGACTCTTCCACCCTGGGAAAAAGCTTCTGACTATCCACTCTGTCCATGCCTCTCATAATCTTGTAGACTTCTATCAGGTCGCCCCTCAACCTCCATCACTCCAGTGAGAACAAACCAAGTTTCTCCAACCTCTCCTCATAGCTAATGCCCTCCATACCAGGCAACATCCTGGTAAATCTTTTCTGTACCCTCTCCAAAGCCTCCACATCTTTCTGGTAGTGTGGCGACCAGAATTGAACACTATATTCCAAGTACGGCCTAACTAAGGTTCTATAAAGCTGCAACAATATTCAGGTGCAGCAGGTAAGAAGGAAGGCAAATGGGAATTTGGCATTTATTGCGAAAGGAATAGAATATAAAAGTAGTGAAGTGTTGCTGCTACTGTACAAAGCATTAGCTAGACCGCATTTACAATATTATGTATAGTTTTGGTCCCCTTACTTGAGGAGGAACGTAGTTGCATTGGAGGCGGTTCAGAGAAGCTTCGCGAGATTGATTCCAGAGATGAGGGATTCGACTTATGAAGAGAGATTGGGCAGTGTTGGCCTATACTCTCTAGAGTTTAGAAGAATGAGGGGAGATCTAATTAAGGTATATAAGATATAAAAGCAGATCGACAGGGTAGGTAGATGTAGAGAGGATGTTTCCTCCAGAACAATAGGTCATAGTTTTAGGATAAGGGACGGCAGACTTAAAATCGAGATAAGGAGACTTCTCTCAAAGGGTGGTGAATCTGTGGAATTCACTACCCCAGAGAGCAGTGGATGCCGGGACATTGAGTACATTTAAGGAGGAGATACGGATTTTTAGTTAGTAATGGATTGAAGGGTTATGGAGAATGGGCAGGAAAATGGAGACAGGGCCGAGATGAAATCAACCATGATTGTATTGAATGGTGGAGCAGCATTGAGGGGCTGAATGGCCTACTCTGCTCCTAGTTCTTATGTTCCTCTGAAGGTGGCAGGATAGGCTGAGAGTAGAAACAGAGAAGAGAAAACCTAGAGCACAAAACAGGCCCTTCGGCCCCACAGGTTGTGCCGAATATATCCCTACCTTTTAGGCCTACCTATAACACTCCATCCTATTAAGTCCCATGTTAATAGGACTTATTAACATGTCCTATTAATAGGACATCCAGGAGTCTCTTAAAAGACCCTATTGAGTTTGCCTCCACCACCACTGATGGCAGCCGATTCCACTCACCCACCACCCTCTGTGTGAAAAACTTCCCCCTAATATTTCCCCTGTACCTACCCCCCAGCACCTTAAACCTGTGTCCTTTCGTAGCAGCCATTTCCACCCTGGGAAAAAGCCTCTGAGAGTCCACCCGATCTATGCCTCTCAACATCTTATATACCTCTATTAGGTCTCCTCTCATCCTACGTCTCTCCAAGGAGAAAAGACCGAGCTCCCTCAGCCTATCCTCATAAGGCATGCCACTCAATCCAGGCAACATCCTTGTAAATCTCCTCTGCACCCTTTCAATCTTTTCCACATCCTTCCTGTAATGAGGCAACCAGAACTGAGCACAATACTCCAAGTGGGGTCTGACGAGGGTCTTATATAGCTGCATCATTATCCCCGGACTCCTAAACTCAATCCCTCGATTGATAAAGGCCAGCACACCGTACGCCTTCTTAACCACCTCCTCCACCTGCGGGGCCGATTTTAGAGTCCTATGGACCCGGACCCCAAGGTCCTTCTGATCCTCTACAGTACTAAGAGTCTTTCCCTTTATATTGTACTCCTTCATCCCATTTGACCTGCCAAAATGGACCACTACGCATTTATCTGGGTTGAAGTCCATCTGTCACATAGAAACAGTACGGTTTCTATGTACGGTTTCTATGTACGGTTAACAAAACATACAGTATCCTGGGCTTTATTAATAGAGACTTAGAGTAGGAGCAAGGAGGTCATATTGAACTTGTATAACATAGAACATAGAACATAGAACATTACAGCGCAGTACAGGCCCTTCGGCCCTCGATGTTGCGCCGACCAGTGAAACCAATCTAAAGCCTATCTAACCTACACTATTCCAATATCATCCATATGTTTATCCAATAACCATTTGAATGCTCTTAATGTTGACGAGTCCACTACCGCTGCAGGCAGGGCATTCCACGCCCTTACTACTCTCTGAGTAAAGAACCTACCTCTAACATCTGTCCTGTATCTCTCACCCCTCAATTTAAAGCTATGTCCCCTCGTGCTAGCCATCACCATCCGAGGAAAAAGGCTCTCACTATCCACCCTATCTAATCCTCTGGTCATCTTGTAAGCCTCTACTAAGTCACCTCTTAACCTTCTTCTCTCCAACGAAAACAACCTCAAGCCCCTCACCCTTTCCTCATACGATTTTCCCACCATACCAGGCAACATCCTGGTAAGTCTCCTCTACACCTTTTCCAATGCTTCCACATCCTTCCTATAATGCGGCGACCAGAACTGTACGCAATACTCCAAGCACCAGAGTTTTGTACAGTTGCAACATGACCTCCTGGCTCCGAAACTCAATCCCTCTACCAATAAAAGCTAACACACTGTATGCCTTCTTAACAACCCTCTCAACCTGGGTGCCAGCTTTCAGGGATCTATGCACATGGACACCGAGATCCCTCTGTTCATCCACACTACCAAGTATCTTACCATTAGCCCAGTACTCTGTATTCCTGTTACTCCTTCCAAAGGGAATCACTTCGCACTTTTCCGCATTAAACTCCATTTGCCAACTCTCAGCCCAGCTCTGCAGCTTATCTATGTCCCTCTGTAACCTGCCACTTCCCTCCGCACTGTCTACAACTCCACCGACTTTAGTGTCATCCGCAAATTTACTAACACATCCTTCTATGCCCTCATCCAGGTCATTAATAAAAATGACAAACAGCAGTGGCCCCATAACAGATCCTTGTGGTACACCACTAGTAACTGAACTCCAGGATGAATATTTCCCATCAACCACCACCCTCTGTTTTCTTACAGCTAGCCAATTCCTGATCCAAACCACTAAATCACTCTCAATTCCATGTGTCCGTATTTTCTGCAAAAGCTTACCATGGGGAACCTTATCAAACGCTTTGCTGAAATCCATATACACCACATCAACCGCTTTACCCTCATCCACCTCTTTGGTCACCTTCTCAAAGAACTCAATAAGGTTTGTGAGGCACAACCTACCCTTCACAAAACCGTGCTGACTATCCCTAATCAAATTATTCCTTTCCAGGTGATTATAAATCCTATCTCTTATGATCCTTTCCAATACTTTGCCCACAACAGAAGTAAGGCTCACCGGTCTATAATTACCAGGGTTGTCCCTACTCCCCTTTTTGAACAAAGGGACAACATTTGCTATCCTCCAGTCTTCTGGCACTGTTCCAGTAGACAATGACGACCCAAAGATCAAAGCCAAAGGCTCTGCAATCTCCTCTCTAGCCTCCCAGAGAATCCTAGGATAAATCCCATCCGGCCCAGGGGACTTATCTATTTTTACCCTTTCCAGAATTGCTAACACCTCCTCCTTATGAACCTCAATCCCATCCAGTATAAGGCATTAGTTTGGCCTCAACTGAAGTATTGTGTCCAGTTCCAGAGGAAAGATGTGAAGGCTTTTGAGGGAGTGCAGAAAAGATTGATGAGGATGGTCTCGGGGTGAGGAACTTGAGTTATCAAGATAGATTGGAGGATTTGGAACTGTTTTCCTTGAAGGAAAGAATGTTGAGAGAAAATTTGATAGAGGTGTTTAAAATCATGAGAGGTCTGGACAGCTTAGACAGAGAGAAACTCTTACCATTCATAAACAGATTGAAAACGAGAGAGCACAGATTTAAAGTAATTGGCAAAAAATGAATGTGAAATGGGAAAACACATTTCGCCCAGTGAGTGGTTTGGATCTGGATTCTCTGCCTGAGAGAGTGGTGGAGAAGCATTTAATCAAGGCATTCAAAAAAGAATTAGACTGTTACCTCGGGAGGAAGAATGTACAGGGTTATGTGGAAAAGGGGAAAATGGCTTTAGGTAAATTGCTTATTCGGAGAGCTGGTGTAGATATGAAGGGCTGAATGACCTCCTTCTGCCCTCTAACAATTCTGTGATTTTGTGAACTGTCTCAGGACAGACATCAATGTGGTCAGTACAAATGATACAAGGACACTCAAAGAAAGGGCCTTACAAACTTTTGCGTTGCAGACCGCGTCTCTTGTGAAAACACTGGAGCCAGCCAGCCCACATGGAAGTAAACACTGACATTTAGTTCGAGGAGCAGCTAAGCCACAATGTCCGACATGTTCAGAGCAAGGCCGGCGGTGGCCCAGCTGCAACAATGACAACATGAACTGCCGGTTAGTGAGTATCCATGTCAATCTCACATCAGACACTTTAGTCATTAGAAGGCCCACAAAAGACAATGAAGTCAACGCTGTCCCCATTCTTAGCATCAACTTCACCCAAATCATTAACATAAACTGCGACAGCATTAACCTTAGCAGCAGCCCTCTAATCAGCATCACACAGGACTCCAATATTAGAACAGTCCCTGTCATTAACACAAACACCATCCCATCATTAACATTTATTACTAAATTCCATTAATATTTGTCTAACACTGATGAAAGACATCAGGTTTTGTTTAGGGGATACAACAATATCCTAACTGCGTAAATTGCAATCCACTGACTTTCTGCTTTTTTCATCTAAAGGTTATTCAGTAGTTAGCATATCTCATTAGAAATTACATCAATACTTATAAACTGGCTTATTCCAACAATTATAAATTGAATTTTAACTCCCTTTAGTGACCTCAACATGTTGTCACTATGATATCTTCAGCAGGTAGTAGTTTAGACTCATTAACATTGTATCGATCTTCATTACATTTGATTTTGATTTGATTTATTATTGTCACATGTATTGGTATACAGTAAAAAGTATTGTTTCTTGTGCGCTATACAGACAAAGCATACCGTTCATAGAGAAGGAAAGGAGACCGTGCAGAATGTAGTGTTGCAGTCATAGCTAGGGTGTAGAGAAAGATCAACTTTATGCAGGGTAGGTCCATTGAAAAGCAGCAGGGAAGAAGCTGTTCTTGAGTCAGTTGGTACGTGATCTCAGACTTTTGTACCTTTTTCCCGATGGAAGAAAGTGGAAGAGAGAATGTTCGGGGTGCATGGGGTCCTTTATTATGCTGGCTGCTTTGGCAAGGCAGCAGGAAGTATAGACAGTCAATGGATGTGAGGCTGGCTTGCATGATGGATTGGGCTACATTCACAACCTTTTGTAGCTTCTTAGTGCATGGTGCATTGAGATAGTATTTTATATAATCTGTTCTACATACTGTTGAAGTGCAAGCACTATCTAATACAGCACAGTTAAATGAGTCTGTTTTCAGGATGCCAACATGCCCAACATCAGCTCTGTAGTGCTGCTAGTTTACCCACTCTGGTAAAGAAGAAAATAGTGGGGAGCTGGTCTGTTCCCAATGCCCTCCTGTGTGGCCTGTACCAATCATCATGCTGTGGAGTGTCACAATAAGGGCAGCCATGCTTGCAATGGAAGCTGGCAGAGTAACCAAACTGTGACGCCAAGCTGTGGCTAACTCTGATTTAGCACTTGGCCTGCCAGCTTGGAGCTCACCGTTCCTGACCGTTCTCTGTCTTAAACGCACAAGTAGTAATATGCATTAAAAAGTAGATGACCCCTACCTCCACTCCCCATCTCACACCACCCCATCCAGGGCATTTTAAACATGTCATTTCAGTCAGCAGATCAGGTGCTTTTGAGTCATATCTTGCTCTTGCAGAGTTTATTGACCTCAACGAGGCCCATATGGTTGGCCTCTTGGAATATGAGCTCCCTGATTGAGGTAATGATTGCCTTTACACCTTGGCGGGCCCTGTTGCTGTCCGGCAGCGGAGGTCCCCAGTGGAGGACCCTCTATTGAGGGATCCTCCCCCACTGGGAATCTGGGGTGGAGGGTGGTGCATATGGCAGTTCTGTACAATATAGGTTAAATTGGTTCACGGACTCCCAAACGACCTGCCCTTTTTGCAACCTTGTGGAGTCCATGGAGGCCCATGAAGCACTCTGAGGAGTGGAGAGAAGTTTGTAAATGAAAGGGAATCTGGTGAGGGGATACAGGCCTCTGGGGAGTTATTTCACAGAGTTAGTGAAAGTAATGGATTGTTGGCGGAGTTGTGAGGAGTGGTTTATGTCTGCAGGGATTGGTGTTCTTGGCTGGAAGGAGTTTTGCGTTTTGTCAGGTCTCCCAGCATACCACTCACTCCCAATCAGTAGGAGGGAGATGCGGAGAACTACATTTTCAGTTTTCCTTGGCTTACAGGGTCAGAGGGAGATGGAGGCGAGGCCGTGAATGAGATGTTACTCACAGCGCAGGAGGGTTGAATTATAAATATAGATGTGAATATTTCATTTAAAGGAGGAAATCAAATTGTGTGCATTGTTACAAACAGCCTCCTAAGCAGTTTCATAAATGCACTATATCATATTTACTTCCTGGTTGATCAAATATCTTCTTCCTGCAGAGTGTATACGTGTCCTGTGGATTGTCCTGTTGGAGGCAATCCTTAACAACACTCCTTGTCATGTTATGCAAACCACAACTGTGAGTTAGAGCCTCATTCCATGGCAGGTAAACAGGATGTCACTCCCTTATCAACTTCCTGAAGGAATTGCTCAACCATTAGCGCGAATGTGGCTTGACTTTAAGTGAACAGTTGTTTGTTGTACAATATTTTCAATCAGCTACCAGCTCTTACTTAGCACTTTCAGTGCAACTCCATTCGCAGGAACAACTACTCCAACATTGTCCCAGATTCCTGCAATATGATTCCAGCTTCCCAAATGCCACCCATTACTCATTCTGTAGCTGGTCCCCTCTTGGTTTTCCCACAAAAACTAGAGGCCTTTAAGGTCAGTAACACCTCCAGGTGAAACACACCGTCGGGTGGATTTCCCATCCCCCGCACAGCCCCCAGGATAATGGGCTTTTCAAATCGAAGAATTAGAGCTGGAAGTGAAGGAAAGGCCTGGGAGACTGGGATAATCAGGATTACAGATTGGGAGCTGTTTCACTCCATTCAAGATTGTAAAGAATTCAGCTGATAAAGACGATAAACATAGCAACCAGAGGAACATCAAAACAAGATTAGGACATTAGGAACATAGGAATTTAGGGATTAGGAGCAGAGGTTGGCAAGGTCAGTCCTTCAAACCTGCTCCACCATTCAATCAGATCATGCCTGACCTATGACCTAACTCTATTTACCTGCATTTGTCCCACATCCTTTGATATCTGTGTATAACAATAACCTTTCAATCTCGGTTTCAGAATTTACGATTGATCCAACATTAATTGATTTGATTTGATTCATTATTGTCACATGCATTGGGCAGTGAAAAGTATTGTTTCTTGTGCGCTATACAGACAAAACATGCTGTTCATAGAGTATATAGGGGAGAAGGAAAGAAACATAGAAACATAGAAGATAGGAGCAGGAGGAGGCCATTCGGCCCTTCGAGCCTGCTCTGCCATTCATTACGATCATGGCTGATCGTCCAGCTCAATAGCCTAATCCTGCTTTCTCCCCATAACCTTTGATCCCATTCGCCCCAAGTGATATATCCAGCCGCCTCTTGAATACATTCAATGTTTTTCATCACCTACTTCCTGTGGTAATGAATTCCACAGGCTCACCACTCTGTGTGGAGAAATGTCTCCTCATCTCTGTCCTAAATGGTCTACCCTGAATCCTCAGACTGTGACCCCTGGTTCTGGACTCCCCCATCATCGGGAACATGCTTCCTGCATCTACCCTGTCTAGTCCTGTTAGAATTTTATAAGTCTCTATGAGATCCCCCCCTCATTCATCTAAGCTCCAGCAAAAACAATCCTAACCTAGTCAATCTCTCCTCATACATCAGTCCTGCCATCCCCAGAATCAGCCTGGTAAACCTTCACTGCACTCCCTCGAGAGCAAGAACATCCTTCCTCAGAAAAGGAGACCAAAACTGCACACAATACTCTAGGTGTGGCCTCACCAAGGCCCTGTATAATTGCAACAACACATCCCTGCTCCTGTACTCGAAACCTCTCGCAATGAAGGCCAACATACCATTTGCCTTCTTTACCGCCTGCTGCACCTGCATGCTTACCTTCAGCGACTGGTGCACAAGGACACCCAGGTCCCGCTGCACACTCCCCTCTCCCAATTTACAGCCATTCAGGTAGTAATCTGCCTTCTTGTTTTTGCTTTATCCAAATTATGCTGCATCTGCCATTGATTTGCCCACTCACCCAACCTGTCCAGATCATTCTGAAGGATCTCTGCATCCTCGTCACAGTTCACCCTCCCACCCAACTTGGTATCATCTGCAAACTTTGAGATGTTACATTTTGTTCCCGCATCCAAATCATTAATATATATTGGAAAGGAGAAGTTGCAGAATGTAGTGTTACAGTCATAGCTAGGGTGTAGAGAAAGATCAACTTAATAGCAACATAGAAACATAGAAAAACTACAGCACAAAACAGGCCCTTTGGCCCCACAAGTTGTGCCGAACACATCCCTACCTTTTAGGCCTACCTATGACCCTCCATCCTATTAAGTCCCATGTACTCATCCAGGAGTCTCTTAAAAGACCCTATTGAGTTTGCCTCCACCACCACTGACGGCAGCCGATTCCACTCACCCACCACCCTCTGTGTGAAAAACTTCCCCCTAACATCTCCCCTGTAGCTACCCCCAGCACCTTAAACCTGTGTTCTCTCGTAGCAGCCATTTCCACCCTGGGAAAAAGCCTCTGAGAGTCCACCCGATCTATGCCTCTCAACATCTTATATACCTCTATTAGGTCTCCTCTCATCCTACGTCTCTCCAAGGAGAAAAGACCGAGCTCCCTCAGCCTATCCTCATAAGGCATGCCACTCAATCCAGGCAACATCCTTGTAAATCTCCGTAGGGGATGGCCTCTTTAACGTGTTTAGGGTGGAAGCTGGAGAAGCGGAGCATTGTGAGGTTATCCGTGGGCTTGCGGTACAGTGAGGTGCTGAGGTGACCATCCTTGATGGAGATGCGTGTGTCCAAGAATGCAACCGATTCCGGAGAGTAGTCCATGGTGAGTCTGATGGTGGGATGGAACTTGTTGATTTCATCATATAGTTGTTTCAGTGATTGCTCACCATGACTCCAAAGCAAGAAAATGTCATCGATGTATCGAGTGTATAGCATCGGTTGAAGGTCATGTGCGGTGAGTAAGTCTTGTTCGAACCTGTGCATGAAGATGTTGGCATATTGAGATGCGAATTTGGTCCCCATGGCTGTTCCGTGTGTCTGGATGTTGTTGAAGGTGAAGACATTGTGATCCAGGATGAAGTGAATGAGATGTAGAATTGTGTCTGGAGATTGGTAGTTGTCGGCGTTGAGTACTGAGGCAGTTGCAACAGTGCCATCGTCGTGGGGGATGCTGGTGTAGAGTGCCGAGACATCCATTGTGACGAGAAGTGTTCCTGGTTCAACTGCTGCATGGGTGCCGAGTTTCTGTGAGAAGTCCGTAGTGTCGTGACAGAAGCTGGAGGTTCCTCGACGGAGCCAGAGAAGTTCTCACACAGGGTCCCATTGCCTGATACGATGGGGCGGCCGGGTGTGTTGGCCTTGTGTATCTTTGGGGGACAGTAGAGATCTCCAACGCGAGGAGTACGTGGGATGAGAGCATGGAGGGTGCTCTGAATGTCCGGATCAAATGTCTTGATCAGAGTGTTGAGTTGACGGGTGTGTTCTTTGGTCGGATCTGCGGGTAACTGTCTGTAGTGTTCCTCGTTGTTCAGTTGCCGGTACAGTTCTTTGCAGTAATCCGTTCTGTTCAGTATGACGATGGCCCCTCCTTTGTCTGCTGGTTTGATGACAATGTTGCGGTTGGTCTTGAGAGCGTGGATGGCGTGGCGTTGTGCTTGGGTGACGTTCGGGGCTATCACGTGAGTGCGGCTGATGAATCTGGTATTGATGCACCTCCTGGCAGCTTGGGCATACATGTCGAGTCGAGGGCGGCGGCCTTCCGGAGGAGTCCAATTCGACTCTTTCCTCTTCGGTTGCTGCACTGCAGATCTCTCTGTCGGCTGTTCCGGTTCACTGGCTGTCTCATTGTGTTCGCTGTTGGCTCCTGGGTTTGTGGAAAAACTTCTGCAGCCTCATTCACCTGATGAATTCCTCTGTGTCTGCTGCAAGACTGATGGGGTCTATTTTGGTGGTGGGGCAAAGATTGAGCCCTCGGTTGAGAATTTCGATTTCATCTGGTTGAAGTGTGCAGTCCGACAAGTTGACAATGGACTTTCCTGCAGTGGTACTGTTTTCTACTGTGGTACTGGGGGAGGCTTGGCTGCTGCTGGTGGTGATGCCGAGTTTCTCAAGTTTCCTGTTCTTGGTGTGCATGTAGATGGTGTAGTTCCTTTGTCTCATCTGCTTGGCAGAGTTTCGCAGCTGGTCTGCGTCCTGAGCGCAAGTTGAGAATATGGACTCTATCTTGGTTTCCAGGATGCGGCGTTTGCTGTTGAGCTGGTGTATGAGGTGGTTGAGGAGGGTGAGAGAGGTGCGACGGCAAAGTCTCTCAGCGTAGTCTGTGTTATAGGTTGACCTGAGTGGGTTCGTGATCTGTAGTCCTTTCGGTATCTTGTCTGCTTTCTTGCATCTTTGTAGAAACTTGATGTCTGTGTCGATATGCGCAATCTTCTTGGAGATCCTCTCCACTTTGAGCCGGCAGTTTGCGGTGTCAGTGGTAGCCATTATGTGGAGATGCCAGCGTTGGACTGGGGTAAACACAGTAACTGATGCGCTATCAATAAGGCGAAAGACTACCGGTGTGCCAATACAAGTGTAGGCTTTTATTCACAACAGAATCAGGAGCAGATCCCAACAAATAACCGACCAGGACTGAACAAGGGGGAGGAGACAGCCATCTTTATACTAGGTGCCGAGGGGAGGAACCAAACTGGAAGGGGATGTGTCCAGGTATGACAAACACACACAACGGTGGTCCAAATAGGACAAAGGCACAACTGAGGTCCACCACATTCACCCCTTCCTTTAAAAAACAACACGGGGGTGAAGCGGAAACAATATTACAAGTCCAGACGAACCGGTGGCTTGATGCCGTCGCGATCGTCGTAGTGCAGGTCGCAGAGTCGTCCGAGCAGGGAGCGTCGAGAGAAGGCGCTGGGTGGTGTGAAGCGGACCGATCCGTCGTCCCGTCCAGGCGTCGGGTACTGCGTGACGACGGCTCCGGCGACTCCAGCGAGCTGTACACAGGGGGGAGAGGAGTGAGCAGTGGCCCTGGTGGCGTATGGGGAACAGTGGGGACCGGAGCTGGGGGGTGGGGGGCCGCGACAGGCTCTGGGCACACTACATTGGGGACAGGGACTGAGGGAGGAAGAGGCGTAGCAATCTCCGAGTGGACAACACTGGGGACCGTGGGGCGGAAGGACGTGGTGACCTCAGGGGCACCCGCGGGTGCCAAGTCACGGACAGAAACCGTGTCCTCCCGCCCATCAGGGTACGCTACATAAGCGTATTGAGGATTAGCGTGGAGCAATTGGACCTCCTTGACCAAGGGGTCTGCCTTATGGGTCCGGACATGCTTCCGAAGCAGAACGGGCCCCGGGGACATCAGCCAACCCGGGAGCGAAGTACCCGAGGAGGACTTCCTGGGAAACGAAAACATCCTCTCGTGAGGGGTCGTATTGGTCGCTGTGCACAAGAGTGACCTAATGGAATGTAATGCGTCCGGAAGGATGTCTTGCCAGTGGCTGACTGGAAGGCCCCTAGACTGTAGCGCTAATAGAACGGCGTTCCAGACGGTTGCATTCTCCCTCTCTACTTGACCATTTCCCCTGGGGTTATAGCTAGTGAGGCGGCTGGAGGCAACGCCTTTGGCGAGCAGGTACTGCCTCAGTTCGTCACTCATGAAAGAGGACCCACGGTCGCTATGAACATAGGATGGGAAGCCGAACAGCGTGAAGAGCGAGGTCAGGGTCCGAATCACTGTAGCCGTGGTCATGTCCGGGCAGGGGAAGGCAAAAGGGAAACGTGAGTATTCATCAATGATATTCAGGAAATAAACATTGCGGTTAGAGGAGGGGAGGGGGCCTTTAAAATCAATGCTAAGGCACTCAAACGCACGAGTGGCCTTTACCAGGTGCGCCCTACCTGGCCGGTAGAACTGCGGTTTGCACTCAGCGCAGACCCTGCATTGCCTGGTAATCGTCCGGACTTCCTCGAGGGAGTAGGGCAGGTTACGGGACTTGACAAAGTGGAAAGATCTGGTGACACCCGGGTGACAGAGGTCGTTATGGAGGGACTGTAGCTGGTCTAGTTGGGCGCTGGCGCATGATCCACGGGACAGGGCGTCTGGGGGCTCATTGAGCTTCCCGGGCCGGTACATGATGTCATATCTGTAGGTGGAGAGCTCAATCCTCCACCGCAAGATCTTGTCATTCTTAATCTTGCCCTTTTGCCTGGTGTTAAACAGGAAGGCAACTGACCGCTGGTCCGTAATTAAGGTGAATCGTTGGCCCGCGAGATAATGGCGCCAGTGCCGGACGGCTTCCACGATGGCCTGGGCCTCCTTCTCGACCGAGGAGTGTCGAATCTCAGGACCTTGTAAGGTCTGGGAAAAGAAGGCCACCGGACGGCCCCTCTGGTTAAGGGTGGCGGCTAGGGCAAAGTCAGACGCATCACTTTCCACTTGGAATAGGATGGATTCGTCCACAGCATGCATCGCGGCCTTCGCGATGTCCGCTTTGATGTCGTCGAAGGCCCGACGGGCCTCCTCCGCCAGGGGAAAAGAAGTCGATTTTAGAAGCGGACGGGCTTTATCCGCGTAACGGGGAACCCACTGGGCATAATAGGAGAAGAAGCCCAGGCATCTCCTCAGTGCTTTGAGGGTAGTAGGGAGGGGAAGCTGCATAAGGGGACGCATACGGGCTGGGTCGGGGCCAAGGACACCATTTTCTATCACGTACCCAAGGATGGCGAGGCGGCGTGTCCGGAAAACACACTTCGCCTCATCATATGAGAGGTTCAGGAGAGTGGCCGTACGAAGGAATTTTTGTAGGTTGGCATCATGGTCCTGCAGGTCATGGCCGCAGATGGTGATGTTATCCAGATACGGGAAAGTGGCCCGTAGCCCGTGCTGGTCCACCATTTGATCCATGGCCCGCTGGAAGACTGAGACCCCATTGGTGACACCAAAGGGGACTCGGAGGAACTGGTAGAGGCGGCCATCCGCCTCAAAGGCAGTATATGGGCGATCCTCCGAGCGGATAGGGAGCTGGTGGTAAGCCGATTTCAGATCGATCGTAGAGAAAATCCTATAGTGCGCGATGCGGTTGACTATGTCCACGATACGGGGAAGAGGGTACGCATCTAGTTGGGTATACCTGTTTATGGTCTGGCTGTAGTCAATCACCATGCGGTGTTTCTCCCCCGATTTAACTACGACCACTTGCGCCCTCCAGGGGCTGGTGCTGGCCTGGATAATCCCTTCCCGGAGCAAATGTTGTACCTCAGACCGAATGAAGGCCCGGTCATCCGCACTATAGCACCTACTTTTGGTGGCTATAGGCCTACAATCCGGGGTGAGGTTATCAAATAAGGAGGGGGAGGGTGATCTTGAGGGTCGAGAGACTGCAGGTGGTGCGCGAGGGGCGCTGCCGTGACGGCGCCTTGCAGACGGAGAGCGGGGGATAAGGGCCATCGTACTGCAGGGTGACGCTCCTATGATGGCTGAGGAAATCTAACCCCAGCAGTACAGCTGCACAGAGTCGCGGCAGCACGAGGAGCCGAAAACGCTCGTAGACTGTGCCCTGTACCGTCAGCGTCGCCAAGCAGCACCCGAGGACCTCCACTGAGTGGGAATTCGAGGCCATGGAGATGGTCTGGCTCCAGGGTCGCACGGGAAGGGCATATTGACGCACTGTGCGAGGGTGTATAAAACTTTCTGTGCTCCCGCAGTCGAACAGGCAGTTTTCTGCATGGTCATTTACCTTGATCTCCATTATTGACTTGGAGAGTTGATGAGGCTGCGACTGGTCCAGGCAAATCGATGCCACCGTCGAATCCAGAAAGAATGCATCTTCGTCCCCATCTGATGACGTCACGGATAAAACTTCCTGCTCGGCGCGTCTTGATGTCAGTCTCAAAGATGGCGATTCCCGCGCTTCCGGTGACCGCATCAAAGATGGCGATTCCCGCACTTCCGGCGACCGCATTAAAGATGGCGATTCGCGCGCAGCCACCTGCATTAAAGATGGCTGCACCCGCGGAACACACGTGGCACCACGAGGCTTCGGAAGTGGCTTTGCCCAGCAGACTTTAGCGAAGTGGCCTAGCTTACCGCATCCGAAGCAAATCGCGTCCTTCGCCAGGCAGCGACGCCGAGGGTGCTTGGATAGGCCACAAAAGTAACATTGGGCCCTGCCGGAACAGCCATCGCGGTGGAGCCGTCGATAGAACGGGATGCAGGATAGGACCCGAGGTTATGAGAGGCCGCTTCTAGCGTTTCAGCCATCGTGGCTGTTCTTTGGAGATCCAGGCCATCTTGTTCAAGCAGGCGCTGCCGAATGTATGTAGACTCAATGCCCGCCATGTAGGCGTCGCGGATCAGGTCCTCCGCATTCTGAGCTGCTGTAACAGCCTTACAGTCACAAGCTCGAGCTAGGACCCGCAGGGCGCGCAGAAATTGGGCGGACGATTCTCCTGGCTGCTGCTTGCGGGTAGTTAGAAGATGTCTGGCGTAAACCACGTTAGGGCTCTTTCGGAACTGCCCTTTTAGGAGTTTGATAGCGTCCGCGTATGTAGCAGCGTCCCGGAAGATACCGTAGACAGCTTCGCTTACCCGGGCGCGGAGCACGTGGAGTTTAGCGTCGTCGGTGTCGATAGCCGTAGCGGTGTCGAGGAATGCTTCGAAGCAGCCCAACCAATGATCAAATGTATCAGAGGCTCCAACCTCTTGGGGGTCTAATGCTAACTTGTCGGGTTTTAGAAACTGCTCCATACTAGTAACTGTTGTGAATAAAACTGATGCGCTATCAATAAGGCGAAAGACTACCGGTGTGCCAATACAAGTGTAGGCTTTTATTCACAACAGAATCAGGAGCAGATCCCAACAAATAACCAACCTGGACTGAACAAGGGGGAGGAGACAGCCACCTTTATACTAGGTGCCGAGGGGAGGAACCAAACCGGAAGGGGATGTTGACCAGGTATGACAAACACACACAACGGTGGTCCAAATAGGACAAAGGCACAACTGAGGTCCACCACAGTAACAAGTCTCACAACACCAGGTTAAAATCCAACAGGTTTATTTGATAGCACGAGCTTTCGGAGCGCTGCTCCTTCAGCAGGATTTGTTTCACAAACAGGGCATACATAGACACAAATTCAATTACAAGATAATGGTTGGAATGCAAGTCTTAACAGGTAATCAAGTCCCTACAGGTGCAGGCAATGTGAGTGGAGAGAGGGTTAAGCACAGGTTAAAGAGATGTGAATTGTCTCCAGCCTGGACAGTTAGTGAGATTTTGCAAGCCCAGGCAAATCGTGGGGGTTACAGACAGTGTGACATGAACCCAAGATCCCGGTTGAGGCCGTCCTCGCGTGTGCGGAACTTGGCTATCAGTTTCTGCTCAGAGACTGCGTTGTTGTGTGTCATGGAGGCCGCCTCGGAGAACGCTTAAGTTGACAGTTCAGCATGAGCAGACAGCTGTGGAGAAGCTGTGGGCGGAATTTTATGAGATTTTTTTCTAAGTGTCCAGCTAGCGTGAAAACAGGAAAGTTTTTGATCCATTTTTTGTGTGAGTTTTCACTCCCAATCTTACGGACAAGGACATTGATAATATGGGCTAGACCATTTCTAGCCACTGGAGGCAGTGGGTGGGGCTTAACTCGCCAGCCAGCCAGAAGCTCAGTTCGGAGTCTCAAACTGCACATGCTCAGAAAAAGCTTAAGAACAGGGGCGGCACGGTGGCACAGTGGTCAGCACTGCTCCCTCACAGCACCAGGGACCTGGGTTCAATTCCCAGCTTGGGTCACTGTCAGTGTGGAGGCTGAATGTTCTCCCTGTATCTGCGTGGGTTTCCTCCGGGTGCTCCGGTTTCCTCCCTCAGTCTGAAAGACGTGCTGGTTAGGTACATTGACCATGCTAAATTCTCCCTCAGTGTACCCGAACAGGCACTGGAGTGTGGCGACTAGGGGATTTTCACAGTAACTTTGTTCCCGTGTTAATGTAAGTCTACTTGTGACACTGATAAATAAACTTTAGATTGTATGTATTTGTGGGGAGGGAGCAAGTTTCACTGAGTTACTCCCAACTGCTACATGTAAATTATAGTTCTAACAAATGTTTGGTTCCCTGTAATGCACCTTGTGTAGCTATGACAGCAATGTGAATGTGATGAAGTGCTTTCTGGATATTTAACTCACTCTGGATCAGTGATGGACAATTGGCAATCCCTATCAGAGACAGGGTGGTCACAGCCAGCCACTCAAACACACCCAGATCCACATCCCACACACTTTATAACCTCAATTAATAACTGCAGCAGCCAGGAGGAAGTACAAGGCCTTTCCCCCAGCAACATTGCTGCTGTCACAGAGGCTGCAATCCCAGCCTGAACCTCCAGGCCCCGGCTCTGTGCCCTGCCCAACCTCACACCCACCCCCAGGCCCCAGCTCTGTGCCCGGCCCAGCCCCGCACACACTCCCCAGGCCCCGGCTCTGTGCCCGGCCCAGCCTCACAGCCACCCCCAGGCCTGGGGCTCTGTGCCCGGCCCAGCCTCACAGCCACCCCCAGGCCTGGGGCTCTGTGCCCGGCCCAGCCTCACAGCCACCCCCAGGCCCCGGTTCTCTGTGCCCGGCCCAACCTCACAGCCACCTCCAGGCCCCGGCTCTGTGCCCAGCCCAGCCTCACACCCACTCCCCAGGCCCCGGCTCTGTGCCCGGCCCAGCCTCACACCCACTCCCCAGGCCCCGGTTCTCTGTGCCCGGCCTAGCCCCGCACACACTCCCCAGGCCCGGGGTTCTGTGCCCGGTCCAGCCCTGCACACACTCCCCAGGTGTGGGGTTCTCTGTGCCCGGCCCAGCCCCGAACACACTCCCCAGGCTGGGGCTCTGTGCCCGGCCCAGCCCCGCACACACTCCCCAGGCCCGGCTCCCTGTGCCCGGCCCAGCCCGAACACACTCCCCAGGCCGGCTCCCTCCCCAGGGCCCAGCCCTGCACACATTCTCCAGGCCCGGGTCTCTGTGCCCAGTCCAGCCCCGCGCACACTCCCCAGGCCTGGCTCCCTGTGCCCGGCCCAGCCTGAACACACTCCCCAGGTCTCGGGCTGTCAGCGGGCAGCAACCCCACTCCTCTGCCTAGACAACAGGCCCCGGACACCAACACAAGCACATTCTCCGGTGTCTGTGTGGGTTACCGGGTGCTCCGGTTTCCTCCCACAATCCAAAGATGTGCAGGTTAGGTTGATTGGCCATGCTAAATTGCCCCTCAGTCAGTGTCAGGGGTTTTAGCAGGGTAAATACTTAGGGTTATGAGGATAGGGCCTGGGTGGGATTGTGGTTGGTGCAGACTCGATGGGCCGAATGGCCTCCTTCTGCACTGTAGGATTCTATGATTCTATGAACAACAACACTCCTGACTGAACACTCCATCTCCCCCCACCCCCCGCCTCCCCCGGTCAGAAACTGCCTCCCCCTCCCCTCACACGGACATTGGGAACCCCCCAACATCACCAACCCCCTGCCGCTGATCTGCCCTAACAAGGGAGAGCTCCATAAAAGCCCCAAGGATGGACAGGCAGGCAGGCAGTGTGGGTAGGTGGCCTTGAGGAAGACAGCCTCCCGTTTTTCCTTGGCAGATCTGGCCAGGTTGCTGGAGTTGATGCAGGCAAGGTGGGGGACCCTCTTCCTCCAACAGGATGCCACCCCTGGGAAAGGGAAAGCATTGCAGCCTGGGAGGTGTTGGCAGCAGGCGTTAGTGCCAGGGCACTGGCCAGCAGAACCGGGGAACAGTGCCACTAGAAACTGAATGACGTCATCCAGGCTGCAAGGGTGAGTGTTCAACCTCATCTCGCACCTTACCCCAAATTACCCCCAGATCCCCCCACCCTCAGCACCCTGCATGTTTCCAGCTCCTCCGCCCACCCCCCCCCCCCCACCCCCCCAGAGTATCACAACTCTTGCCCTCTGAGGGCCACCCCATGATACCCTCCAGGACTTGTGCCATCAGATTTTCCATGGCTCCTCTGTCCCTACGGGAGAAGAACACCCATAATCACTGGGAGAGACGAAGACAGGGGGTGGTGTGCCTGAGATCTGGGTCCTCACCCCCTTTGAGGAGCGGGTACTGGAGCTTGTGGGGGAGAAGAGGACCCGTACAATGAGCGACTGCCAGGTCGGGCTGGAGCACAGTAGTGAGCACCTGTCAATCCTTCATCCATTGGAGATATCTCAAGTAGGTTAAATGCAACCCAGATTCATCTCCCTCCCTTCCACTTAACCTTGTGTCCTGTGTTGCAGGAAGAGACACAGATACGCTGGGCTCTTCTGGCATTCACCTGAAGAAGGGGCTTGAAGCTCCGAAAGCTTGTGTGGTATTTGCTACCAAATAAACCTGTTGGACTTTAACCTGGTGTTGTTAAACTTCTCACTATAGGAACTCCTCAGTATGAAGCTGTCATGTCCGCTGCCGGGATGATTGGTGCAGCTGTCCATAATATTGAGCTGATGGTCACACACTAATTGCACATTTATTGAATGGAAGCCCTTTCCGTTCATGAATCCTCCAGGATTGTTTTCTGGGGTCTTGAGGGAAACGTGGGTGCAGTCTATAGCCCCCTGCACATTAGGCATCCCCGCAATGGCCACAAAACCTGCAGCCCGGGCTTCCTGCTGGGCCGGGTCCAGGTTAAATGTGATGTACTGCCCAGCCTGGGCATACAGGACATCCATGATCTGCTTGACACAGGTCAACACAGCTGTTTTTTGCACCTCTTGCTCCATGCGGCAGGCTGGGGACAGTTCCAGTCCCCTGGGTCGGCATGTGCGCGAGAAGTGTCTCCAGTTACAGCTCTTGAAAGCTCGAGTTTCAGAGCTGGAGCGGCGGCTGGAGACACTATGGAGCATCCGTGAGTCAGAGAGTATCGTGGATAGCACGTATAGAGAGTTGGTCACACCGCAGGCTCAGACTCCGCAGGCAGGAAAGGAATGGGTGACCACCAGACAGAGCAAGAGAGATAGGCAGGCAGTGCAGGAATCTCCTGTGACCATTCCCCTGCAAAACAGATATACCGCTTTGGATACTGTTGAGGGGAATGACCTCTCTTGGGAAAGCAGCAGCAGCCAAACTCGTTGCACCACGGTTGGTTCTGCTGCAGAGGGGAGGGGTAAAAAGTGCGCCAGTGCAATAGTTACAGGGGATTCAATTGTAAGGGGAATAGACAGGCGTTTCTGTGGCCGCAAACGAGACTCCAGGATGGTATGTTGCCTCCCTGGTGCTAGGGTCAAGGGTGTCTCGGAGCGGCTACAGGACATTCTGAAGGGGGAGGGTGAACAGCCAGTGGTCAGAGTACACGTGGGTACAAACGGCATAGGTAAAAAAAGAGATGAGGTCCTAAAAGCAGAATACAGGGAGCTAGGAAGAAAGTTAAGAAATCGGACCTCAAAGGTAGTGATCCCAGGATTATTACCGGTGCCACATGCTAGTCAGAGTAGAAATGACAGGATATATCGGATAAATACGTGGCTGAAGAGATGGTGTCAGGGGGAGGGTTTCAGATTCCTAGGGCATTGGGACCGGTTCCGGGAGAGGTGGGACCTGTACAAATTGGACGGGTTATACATGGGCAGGACTGGGTCTGATGTCCCAGGGGGAGTGTTTGCTAGAGTGGTTGGGGAGGATTTAAACTAATATGCCAAGGGGATGGGAACCTATGTATGGAGTCTGAGAAGGAGGGAGCAAGGACAAAAATGTGGGGAGAAGGTTCCAACTACATCAAAAATCAGGAAAAAAGTTAAAAAGAAGGAGAACTCAGGAGACGTTATTAATGGAAGTGTTAGAATTCAAAAAGAAGGTACAAAAACTAGCATAAGGGCACTTTATCTGAATGCTCGTAACATTCGAAACAAGGTAAATGAGTTGACGGCACAAATCATTGCGAACGAGTATGATTTGGTGGCCATTACAGAGACATGGTTGCGGGATAGTCACGACTGGGAGTTGAATATCCAGGGGTATCAAACTGTTCGGAGGGACTGACAGGAAGGCCGGGGAGGTGGTGTAGCTCTGATATTTAAGGATGATATCAGGACGGTAGTGAGAGATATAGGTTCTATGGAAAAAAAGGTTGAATCCATTTGGGTGGAAATTAGAAATAGTAAGGAGAAAAAGTCAGATAGGCGTAGTCGATAGGCCACCAAATAATGACATCATGGTGGGGCAAAAATAAACAAAGAAATAACTGATGCATGTAAAAATTGTACAGCAATTATCATGGGGGATTTTAATCTACATATCAATTGGTCAAACCAGGTCGGTCAAGGCAGCCTTGAGGAGCAGTTCATCAAATGTACCCGCGATAGCTTCCTTGAACAGTATGTAATGGAACCGACAAGGGAGCAAACTATCCTAGATCTGGTCCTATGTAATGAGATGGGAATAATTAATGATCTTGCAGTTAGGGATCCTTTTGGAAGAAGTGATCACAGTATGGTTGAATTTAAAATACAGATAGAGTGTCAGAAGGTAAAATTCAATACCAGTGTCTTGTGCTTAAACAAAGGAGGCGATAAAGGGATAAGGGAGGAGTTGGCTAAGGTCGACTAGGAGCAAAAACTTTATGGTGGGACAATTGAGGAACAGTGGAGGACTTTCAAAGCGATCTTTCACAGTGCTCAGCAAAAGTAAATACCAGTGATAAGGAAGGAGTGTAGAAAAAGAGATAATCAGCCATGGATATCTACGGAAATAAAGGAGGGATCAAATTGAAAGAAAATGCATACAAAGTGGCAAAGATTAGTGGGAACCGAGAGGATTGGGAAATCTTTAAAGGTCAGCAGAAAGCCACGAAAAAAGCAATAAAGAAAGGTAAGATGGATTATGAGAGTAAATTAGCTCAGAATATAAAAACAGATAGCAAAAGTTTCTACAAATATATAAAACGAAAAAGAGTGGCTAAAGTAAACATTGATCCTTTAGAGGATGAGAAGGGGGAGGAATTACTGGAAATGAGAAAATGACTGAGGCATTGAACAGGTATTTTGTGTCGGTCTTCACAGTGGAAAACACAAATAACATGCCAGAAATTGATGACAGGAAGGCTATGGCAGGTGAGAACCTAGAAACTATCATTATAACAAAAGAGGTAGTGTTGGACAAGTTAATGGGGCTAAAGGTAGACAAGTCTCCTGGTCCTGATGGAATGCATCCCAGGGTACTAAAAGAGATGGCGGGGGAAATAGCAAATGCACTAGTGATAATTTATCAAAATTCGCTGGACTCTGGGGTGGTTCCCGCAGATTGGAAAACAGCAAATGTGGCTCCACTGTTTAAAAAAGGAGGTAGACAAAAGGCAGGTAACTATAGGCCGGTTAGCCTAACTTCTGTAGTAGGGAAAATGCTTGAATCTATCATCATAGAAGAAATAGCGAGACATCTGGATATAAATTGTAAGACGCAGCATGGGTTTATGAAGGGAAGGTCATGTTTGACTAATTTGGTGGAATTCTTTGAGAACATTACATGTGCAGTGGACAATGGGGAACCTGTGGATGAGGTGTATCTGGATTTCCACAAGGTATTTGACAAGTTGTCGCACCAAAGACTGCTACATAAGATAAAGGTGCACAGTGTTACGGGTAATGTATTAGCATGGATAGAGGATTGGTTAATTAACAGAAAGCAAAGAGTGGGGGTAAATGGGTGTTTTTCTGGTTGGCGATCAGTGACTAGTGGTGTGCCTCAGGGATCACTGTTGGGACCACAATTGTTTACGATTTACATAGATGATTTGGAGTTGGGGACCAAGTGTAGTGTGTCAAAATTCGCAGATGACACTAAGATGGGTGGAAGAGCAAAGTGTGCAGAGGATGCTGAAAGTCTGCAAAGGGATATAGATAATCTAAGTGAGTGGGCGAGGGTCTGGCAGATGGAGTACAATGTTGATAAATGTGAGGTCATCCTTTTTGGTAGGAATAACAGCAAAATGGACTATTATTTAAATGTAAAAAATTACGGCATGCTGCTGTGCAGAGGGACCTGGGTGTCTCAAGGAGTTGGTTTGCAGGTGCAGCAGGTAATGAAGAAGGCAAATGGAATTTGCTAGATGGATGGAGTTTAAAAACAGCGAGGTTATGTTGCAGCTGTATAAGGTGCTGGTGAGGCCACACCTGGAGTACTGTGTACAGTTTTGGTCTCCTTACTTGAGAAAGGAGATACTGGCACTGGAGGGGGTGCAGAGGAGATTCACTAGGTTGATTCCGGAGTTGAGAGGGTTGGCTTATGAGGAGCGACTGAATAGACTGGGGCTATACTCATTGGAATTCAGAAGAATGAGGGGAGATCTTATAGAAACATATAAGATTATGAAGGGAATAGACAAGATAGAAGCAGGGAAGTTGTTTCCACTGGCAGGTGAAACTAGAACTAGGGGGCATGGCCTCAAAATAAGGGGAAGCAGATTTAGGACTGAGTTGAGGAGGAACTTCTTCACACAAAGTGTTGTGAATCTGTGGAATTCCCTGCCCAGTGAAGAAGTTGAGGCTACCTCATTGAATGTTTGTAAGGCAAGGATAGATAAGTTTTTGAACAGTAAAGGAATGAAGGGTTATGGTGAGCGGGTGGAGCTGAGTCCACAAAAGGATCAGCCATGATCTTATTGACTGGTGGAGCAGGCTCGAGGGGCCAGATGGCCTACTCCTGCTCCTAGTTATGTTCTTATGTTCTTATCTCTGCTAGGGGTCTGGAAGGAGCCAGTGGCATTAACGTTCAGAGTGGCCATCAAGTTGACAGCCACCGGGAGTGGGTGCCCCGACTGCCCCCCCGCCCCGAGGAGCCAAGTCCTGCAACAAGTGGCACAGGTGTTGCACTGTCTCCTTTCGGAGGCGGAGACATCGGCGGCACATGGTGTCCGACAGTTGCTCGAAGGACACCCGTGTACGGAACAGCCGGGGTCTCCACTCCCTCCTTCTCCTGTCCCCCGCCCCGCTCCTCGGGGTGAATGGCGGTCACTTCCTGCCTCTGATGGTCACCTCCCTCTCCTCCTGTGAGTGGTAAGGCCTGGGCCCCCTGTGCCCGCAACTCTTCCTCCAGCTCCTCCTCCCTCAGCTCCAGCAGCAACCAAAAGAACAGCAAATCAATCGGTTACATTGCAAAAGCCATCTCGTCACTCTGAAAGGGGAGTGGGGGGGGGGATTTGGGGCAAGGGAGGAGAGAGATGGAAAAGTTAGAGAACTCTGTCCGCCCCCAGCCCCGTTACAAACACACTCCCCATTACCCCCATCCTCCCAGCAACACCCACTCCCCAATTACCCCCCAGCCCCCAGCAACACCCACTCCCCAATTACCCCCCCAGCCCCCCAGCAACACCCACTCCCCAATTACCCCCCCAGCCCCCCAGCAACACCCACTCCCCAATTACGCCCCCCCAATCCACCACAGAAACACCCACTCCCCAATTATCTCCCCAGCCCCCAAGCAATACCCACTCCCCAATTACCCTCCACCCCCCCAGGAACATCCACTCCCCAATTACCCCCCCAGCCCCCCCAACAACACCCATTCCCCAATTACCCCCCCAGTCTCGCAGCAACACCCACTCCCCAATTACGCCCCCCCAATCCGCCACAGAAACACCCACTCCCCAATTATCCCCCCAGCCCCCCAGCAACACCCACTCCCCGATTACCCCCCCATCCCCAAGCAATACCCACTCCCCAATTACCCCCCCAGCCCCCCCAGCAATACCCACTCCCCAATTACACCCCCATCCCCCCCAGCAACACCCACTCCCCAATTACCCCCCCAGCCCCGCAGCAACACCCACTCCCCAATTACGCCCCCTCAATCCGCCACAGCAACACCCACTCCCCGATTACCCCCCCATCCCCAAGCAACATCCACTCCCCAATTACCCTCCATCCCCCCAGGAACACCAACTCCCCAATTACCCCCAGCCCCTCCAGCAACACCAACTCCCCAATTACCCCCCAGCCCCCCCCAGCAACACCCACTCCACAATTACCCCCCAGCCCCCCAGAATGTCAACACAGCCCCCCATTCCGCCACACACACACACACACACACACACACACACAGAACCCACGCAGTAGTGGCCCCAGACAGTTCTGCTTGACAAGTCCTGAGGCCACTTCCAGCCCAGCCCCGCCACCAATATTGTTTGCTGCTGCCAGCACTAGGACCCAGAGTCAGCACTAAGGCCCGAGGTCAGCGCTTTGACCCGGGTCCATGCTGAGAGGCCGAAGTCAGACTCCATGAACAACAATAGCAACACCCACTCCCCAATTACCCCCCACCAACACCTACTCCCCCCACCCTCACACCCTCAGAACCCCCGACCTGAAACATATCATGGCCGTCACAAAACAACCCCCTGCAAGCAGCATGGAGCAGTTTGAAAGCAGAGATGTATGTTCCTCACTCACCCTCACTGCTCCAGTGCCTGAATGAGACTTTTATACACGAGGTGTTTTCCAGACCGATTCCAGCTGCAGTGAATGAGGTGGTTAAGGCAGGTGAGCTGGGACGATTGGGAGTGAAACTCACTAATGACATTGTGATAAATGCAAAAAAATGCAAATTGACATTTTGCCTGTTTTGGGGAGGGTCCCGATCGCATTGAATTTTTTTTGGTAAGATGGGAATGGACTTGAAAACGGGAACCATTCCCACTGGTCAGCTCACGCCCGCTTTTACAACATTTGCACACTGAAAAACAGCGCGATGAGATTGTAAAATTCTGCCCTGTGTCAACCCATCCGAATGAGACACAGATGCTGTGGCTCCAGGGTCATTGATGAAAAGGATAATCACCAAGGGTTAGCAAGCTACTGTAGCCAAATGGGCCACAGAAGATGGCGATTTACAAAGCATGCTGGGATAATTGGCCAAGTTCAGAAACAGGCTGCAGCTTAAAGGATAAAGATAAATAGGCTGCAGCTCAGACAACAGGGCATAGGCCATCCCAAAGACAATGGAAACTCTCTGGGCAGACAGGCTTGTTCACCAGACAAAGGGGAGCCTTAACCCCTTATTTGGGAGGGAGGTATGTGACCTCTGTGCCTCCAGCACCTACAGGCATGGCCATTGGGTACACACCCAGAGATCGGTGTGGCAGCACCTGATTGGGCTTTATCGATCAGGTGATCAAGCTCTGACCGATTGATTGGCAATGGCCAAAAAGGGCACGAAACCAGTGAGGTGCTGCGCAACAGAAAAATCTCTCTCTCTCCCCAGCGAGTGAACCACAGCAACGGTGACCTCAGCAGCAACGACCAGCACAAGGAGAGCCACCATACCAAGAAGGAAGAAAGACCAGAGCCAGAGTATCAGACCAGACCAAAGGACCAGACTACGCAGAGGACTACGGAGACCAACACGCTGATAAAGGCCAATATCTGCCTGGGTAACTCCCACCCACCTGATGAAGGAACAGCCTGTTCTGAAAGCTAGTGGTTTTTGCTACCAAATAAACCTGTTGGAATTTAACCTGGTGTTGTGAGACTTCTTACTGGGTATTTGCCAGTCAGACAAAAGTTAAATCAAGGTCTAGTATTGGACTTGAACTTTAGTATTCTGTAAATAACTTATTGCTGATTGGGTGAGTGATTAATAATTGTGTGTGAATAAGTATTACTGTACTAACGGTTCTTTGTCCACCAGACAAAGGCACAGTGCTGCCGACAATCCTGCCGTGCACAGTGTTCACAACAGCAGAGAGGAGGGAGTATCCACCTCAAGCATGAGTGGACCGATGTCGCAGGCAACTGGGACGTTATCTTCTTACATAGAATGGCCAATTCCGTAGAGGTTCAATCTCAGCAATCACATGATCCACACATGTCTTGACCTTGGCTTTGCATATTTTGGACATCACCGTGTCTACTGCATGAAATCGGATGCGAGTGACTGTGGTGTTGGTCTGATCTACACCAAAGTGCCCTCCAGCAGAAGACAGCAGTGAAATGTGGTGGGGTCACGAGAGGGAACATGGAAGTTATCCCCTCAGAACGCTTCATCTTCTCACCTGTTGACCCTCCTCAGCCCCTACCTCATGTCCATGGCGGCCGAGTCTCCTGCACAGGAACAGGTGGAACAGCTTTTGGAAAAGATTCCCAAAGGTTTCAAAACCCAGAGTTGGCCAAGGGAATCTGAGCGGTCCGAATTGATCCCAGCAGCCTGGCTCTACCTGTGCTGAATCCACTGGGATGCCGCCACATCGGAGGAGTAAGAATAAGAAGAGGGAAGCTTTGCAGCTCCCCAGGGATATGGGAAAAGATCGGCAGTATCTGTGGAGAGAGAAACAGAGTTAATGTTTTTCTTAATGACTCTTCTGAGATAGACTCATACGGATTCGAAACGTTGGCTGGAATTTTCCCAAAAGAAGTCAAAGTGTCAAGTGGGTGGGAAAATGCCCGGATTTCTCGCCAGTTTTTTCAGCAAGTTAAGGACTGCCATTTTTTGGCAGGTTGCAAAAGAGGAGCTGTCATGCGATTCTCGCCAGGAAGGGGAGAGGCGGAGCCTAATCTCACAGTGAAGCCGGTTGCTGAGCATTGGGGCGCCATTGCGCAGGTGCCTCATTCTCCCAGTGTACTGGGGATCTCCTGTCACACCCCTCCACCCCATCCATGGACATTGGGACCCGCCGCCAATCGCCCCCTGTGCTTCCCCCATCCACCACCCCCGCAGATATCTCCATCCACCCTCACCGCCCCTGCAGAGTTCCACCCATGCTCCCAATCGCCAGCCCTGCAGAGTTCCCCCATCCCTCCAATCATCGCCTCTGCAGAGTTCCCCCACCCCTGCAATCACCCCCACCAATCAACTCCCCCCTTCTGCAGAGTTACCCCCCTTCCCTCCCCACCAGTGGAGCTCTCCCCAACTCTCTCCCATCAGGGCTTCACCCCCTTCTCAGGCCTCACCCCTGTCCCCTTGGCGCAGTCCCTGGCTGTGCCAGGGTGCCCAGTGGGCAGTGCCATGGTGCCAGGCTGCAGTGCCAGGTGGGCAGTGCCAGGGTGCCTGGTGAGCAGTGCCAAGGTGCCAGCTGGGCTGTGCCTGTGTGTCAGGCAGGCAGTGCCAGGGTGCCAGGCTGGCACTGCCTCATGGGCACAGGCTGGGTCTGCCCCCAACCACTCGGGGGTTTCAATAGCCTCCGGTCCCCACTGAGGCCATCACTTCTGGTCCCCATTGGTGGGGACCATCTGTGATTCTCGCCGGTGAGGACCTCGGCCGGCGAGGGGATAAGTACAAGTGAAGCCGGACAAAAGCCTCCGGGACTCATTAATGTGATGTAAATCATTTCATTAATATTGAAATCAGCCTTTTCTGGGCATGAGGCTGATTTCACCGACAACACAGGGCTGGTATGATTGGGAGAAGTGAGAAAGTAAATGCAAACCCAATTTTCCACTTCTTGCCATATTTTACCAGCTCACCACACCGATCGACTGGCGTGGCGAGCGGTAAGATCACGCCCCTGAACTCTGTTTCTCTCTCCACAGACGCTGTCAGACCTGCTGAGTTTACCCAGCATTTCTGTTTTATTTCAGATTTCCATCAGCTGCAGTATTTTGATGTTGCCTACAGGTGGGGGTTCGGTAACAGGTTATCTTGTTAAATTTCCTTTCTTCAAATCAAATCACATATCATTTCTGACTTTGCCCCATTTTTCCCATTCTCACCATTTCAATTCCTTGTTGGTAAATGGGAAGATTTTGAGTTCAGGAGCGACCAATATCGGTGACACAAACATTGGTGCTGGGATAAATAGCGAGGAAGACATAGCAAGAGGATTTGAAAATTAGCATCAGAGTCCCTGCAATCTCCTGCCTTAGATTACAGGATGATATAGGTACTGTCAGCCAGCTTTGAATAGAAGTGCTCAGATTGGCACGTGTATGGATTTGACAGCACCCTGTGTGTGTACGGGAAACCAGGCAGAGACACAGAGTTCTGTGTGCCCACTCATTCTGGCTGTTGTCATCATGGGGGGGTGGGGGGTGGGGGGGTGGGAGTGCATGGAAGGTCTGGGAGGAGTGGGAAGAAGTTACTTAACTCTGAGCCCTGACAAACAATCCAGCTGCAATAATCATCAATGTGCAGTGGTCTGTGAGACCCTTGCTGTATTTTGTTTTATTCATTCGAGGGATATGGGCGTCGCTGGCCGGCCAGCAAGTTCCGCACACATGAGGACGGCCCAATCCGGGATGTTGGATTTATGTCACATTATCCAGTAACCCCCACAGCTTGCCTCCTGGGCTTGCAGAATCTCACTAGCTGTTCTGTCTGGAGACAATACGCATCTCTTTAACCTGTGTTTAATGCTCCCTCCACCCACATTGTCTGTACATTTAAGACCTGGCTGGCTGTAGGATTCGCATTCTAATCAGTATTCTGCAACTTGATTCTGTCTGTTTGCACTGTTCGACAGCACATTTCCACTCCATCTGACGAAGGAGCAGTGCTCCGAAAGCTTATGGTATTTGCTACCAAATAAACCTGTTGGACTTTAACGTGGTGTTGTGAGACTTCTTACAGCATTTATTGCCCATCCCTAGTTGCCCAAGGTCAGTTGAGAGTCAACCACATTGCTGTGGCTCTGTGGCCTCACCCCCTCTGTTGCTGCCTTCTCTGCTGCTCCCCATTTCAATTTATAAAATAAAAGAAAACTGTGCCTCCACTTTTTTCTTGAAAGGAGGTGATCACTTTCATAGCTGCTGGTAACGTGCAGCTGCCAGCTCTGGCAGTGACTAAGGTGCTCTTCTAGGAAGCTGCAGATTTCTGTGACCACCTGAGGTGACAGTTGCAGCCTATGGAGGTTCTGCTCTCTTAGATATCAAGCTGAGTCAGTATCTGGAAATACCCCCTGCGGCCTCACCCCCTCTGTTGCTGCCTTCTCTGCTGCTCCCCATTTCAATTTATAAAATAAAAGAAAACTGCGCCTCCACTTTTTTCTTGACTCAGGTAACCTTTTTCTCTCTCCCAATTGATGCTTGTTCAAGACGCCGACTGGAATCCTGAGGAGTTTCTCATACATTAAAGACATGAAATGGAATTGCATCAGGAGGCAGGATGAATGGGGAAAGGCATCAACAATACTAAATATTAAAATACTAAAAATACTACATTTAGAGGCATTGCTGATAGTGAAGAAGTTTATCAGAAATTACAGGAGGGTGTTGATCAGTTCGGGAAGTAGGCCAAGGATTGGCAAATGGATTTCAATACTGATAAGTGTGAGGTGTTGCATTTTGGAAAGTCAAACCAGGGTAGGATTTATACAGTGAATGGTAGGGCCCTGGGGAGTGTTGAGGGACAGAGGGACCTAGGAGTACAAGTACATGGTTCGTTGAAAGTGGCATCACAGGTAGACAGAGTGGTGAAGAAGGCGTTTAGGACACTGGCCTTCATCAGTCAGGGCATTGAGTATTGGAGTTGGGATGTTATGGATTCTAAAGTCTCGCTCGTCCCGGAACTGTAAAATCCCCTTTCCATGGCCCGCCCCTCGCCCGCTCCGATTCCCGTGGTGGGTCGGACGGTAAAATTCCGGCCTATGTTACAATTGTTTAATCAGTATTCTAGATCAGTATTCTGCAACTTGATTCTGTCTGTTTGCACTGTTTGAGAGCAGATTTCCACTCCATCTGACGAAGGAGCTGTGCTCCGAAGGCTTATGGTATTTGCTACCAAATAAACCTGTTGGACTTTAACCTGGTGTTGTGAGACTTCTTACAATTGTTTAAGTCATTGGTGAGGCTGCACTTGGAGTATTGAGTACAGTTTTGGTCACCCTGTTATACGAAAGACATTGATAAACTGGAAAGAGTGCAGAGAAGATTTACAAGGATGTTACCAGGACTAGTTGGCCTGAGTTGTAGGGAGTGGTTGGCCAGGCTCAGACTTTAGGGTGGGTGGTGGGTGGGTGGCAGGGTGGGTGGTGAGTGGGCGGGTATGTGACTGGGTGGGTGGCGGATTGGGTGGATGCGTGGGTGGGTGACTGGGTGGGTCTCACTGGAAAGACGGAGGATGAGGGGTGACCTAATAGAGGTGTATAAAATTATGAAAGGCATAGATAGGGTGAACGGTGGGAAGCTTTTTCCCAGGTCGGTGGTGACGTTCACGAGGGGGTCATAGGTTAAAGGTGAGGGGGGGGAGGTTTAACACGGATATCAGAAGGACGTATTTTACACAGAGGGTGGTGGGGGCCTGGAATGCGCTGCCGGGCAAGGTGGTGGAGGCAGACACACTGGGAACGTTTAAGACTTATCTAGATAGCCACATGAACGGAGAGGGAATGGAGGGATACAAAAGAATGGTCTAGTTTGGATCAGGGAGCGGCACGGGCTTGGAGGGCCGAAGGGCCTGTTCCTGTGCTGTATTGTTCTTTGTTCTTTGTTCTTTGTGGCAGGGTGGGTGGGTGACTGGATGGGTGCTGGGTGAGTGGGTGGCAGAATGGATGGGTGGCAGGGTGACTGGGTGGGAGGGTGACTGGGTGGGTGTGGGGTGACTGGGTGGATGTGGGGTGACTGGGTGGGTGGGTGAATGGGCGGGTGAATGGCAGGGTGACTGGGTGGGCGTGAGGTGGGTGCGTGGATTGGCTGGGTGGTGGCTGGGTGGCTGTTATCTTTCAGGTGGGTGTAAAATATTCTCTGCCACCGTTTGAAGAAAAGCAGAGAGGTTCTTTCTGATGTCCAGGCCAACATTCGCCCCTCAGCCAATGGCAGCAGAACAGATTATCTGGCGGTTTTCACATTATGGGAGCGTGCTGTGCACAAATTGACTGCCGCGTTTCTCTACATTGCAATAATGGGCACAATTCACCTGAATTGGCACTTGCCAGTGCCCGTGCCAGAGGGAAAGGTCATAGAGTCATAGAGGTTTACAGCATGGAAACAGGCCCTTCAGCCCAGCTTGTCCATGCTATCCTTTTTTTTAAAAACCCCTAAGCTAATCCCAATTGCCCGCATCCCTCTATACCCATTTTACACATGTAACTGTTGTTTTAAAAGACAGAATTGTACCCGCCTCTACTACTACCTCTGGCAGCTTGTTCCACACACTCACCACCCTCTGTGTGAAAAAATTGCCCCTCTCGACACTTTTGTATCTCTCCCCTCTCACTTTAAACCTATGCCTTCTGGTTTTAGACTCCCCTACCTTTGGGAAAAGATATTGACTATCTACCTTGTCTATGCCCCTCATTATTTTATAGACCTCTATAAAATCACCCCTAAGCCTCCTACGCTCCAGGGAAAAAAGTCCCAATCTATCCAGCCTCTTCTTATAACCCAAACCATCAAGTCCCGGTAGCACCCTAGTAAATCTTTTCTGCACTCTTTCTAGTTTAATAATATCCTTTCTATAATAGGGTGACCAGAACTGTACACATTGTTCCAAGTGTGGCCTTACCAATGTCCTGTACAACTTCAACAAGACGTCCCAACTCCTGTATTCAATGTTCTGGCCAATGAAACCAAGCATGCCAAATGCCTTCTTCACCACTCTGTCCACCTGTGACTCCACTTTCAAGGAACTATGAACCTGTACCCCTAGATCTCTTTGTTTTGTAACTCTCCCCAACGCCCTACCATTAACTGAGTAAGTCCTGCCCTGGTTCAATCTACCAAAATGCATCACCTCACATTTGTCTAAATTAAACTCCATCTGCCATTCATCAACCCACTGACCCAATTGATCAAGGTCCCGTTGCAACTGGAGATAAACCAATCTTGGTGTCATCTGCAAACTTACTAACCATGCCTCCTATATTCTCATCCAAATCATGAATATAATTGACAAATAACAGTGGACCCAGCACTGATCCCTGAGGCGCACCGCTGGTCACAGCCTCCAGTTTGAAAAACAATCCTCTCCAACCACCCTCTGGCTTCTGTCAAGCCAATTTTGCATCCATTTAGATACCTCACCTTGGATTCTGTGAGATTTAACCTTATGCAACAACCTACCATGCGGTACCTTGTCAAAGGCCTTGCTAAAGTCCATGTAGACAACATCAACTGCACTGCCCTCATCTACCTTTTTGGTTACCCCTTCAAAAAACTCAATCAAATTTGAGAGACATGATTTTCCACACAAAGCCATGCTGACTGTCCCTAATCAGTTCTTGCGTCTCTAAATGCCTGTAGATCCTGTCTCTCAAAATACTTCCAACAACTTACCCATCACAGATGTGAGGCTCACTGGCCTGTAGTTCCCAGGCTTTTCCCTGCAGTCCTTTTTAAACAAAGGCACAACATTTGCCACTCTCCAATCTTCAGGCATCTCACCCGTGACTATCGATGATTCAAATATCTCAGCTAGGGGACCCGTAATTTCCTCCCTGACCTCCCAAAATATCCTGGGATTGACTTCATCAGGTCCCGGGGATTTATCTACCTTGATGCGCTTTAAGACTTCCAGCACCTCCTTCTCTGATATGTTCCCTGTTGGCGTTCAGGTGGAATTTAGCCACCTGAAAACTGCAAATCCATGCATCACGACAACAAACATCCATGCAAACACCACAGCAAACCCGGCTTTCCTCAGAAGATGCAGGTGTCAGGAGAGCTCTTTGAGGTTCTCTGACTCACAGGAAAGGTCGCTTGCACCAACGGTGGGGGTGGGTTTGAATGGGGCTTCAGACCTGCTAATTACATTTAAACAATGGGTTTTGGATAATTATCAGGTTCCCACCCACTCTCAGTGGGAATCTGACTGTGGTCAGTGGCGGGAGGCCGGATGGATGAAGAGGGGTTCGCTGCCTGGTGGGAATTCCGATTCCAGTGGGCCATTGGGCTTCCTGCCAGTGGTAAACAGGGCCAGTGAATGACCACACTTCAAAATTTCAATTTAAAATTCTCTTTGTTTTCAAACCCTTTTGATTTGATTTATTATTGTCACATGTATTCGTATACAATGAAAAGTATTGTTTCTTGTGTGCTATACAGACAAAGCATACCGTTCATAGAGAAGGAAAGGAGAGGGTGCAGAATGTGGTGTTACAGTCATAGCTAGGGTGTAAAAGCGTTGGAGTAGAGTTTTAAACATATAGAGTGAGAGTGAGAGATAGAATGAGAGGGTCTGCTGGGGACAGCCCGCAAGAGGTCGCCTCACTCCACCACCATCTTGGCTTATCAGGCTTCTTCCATTGTCTCGATCAGTCATTTTCTCTGGTTCCTCAGCCCTCTGAGATATCTGAGCTCATCTCATTCCCACCTTCCTGAGCACCAATATTTCAATCGCTCCATCCTTCAACTGCCTGGGCTCTGAGCTCTGGAATTCCCCCCCGAAACCTCTCCATCTCTGTACCTCTCTTTCCTTCCTTATGGTACTCCTACAGATTTATCAAACGTTGACCATCTGACCTTTACCACCTTACATAACTCTGGGTTGAATTTCACTTTATAACGCTCTGTGAGACAGGCTGGGGTATTTGATTCCATGTTGGGGATTTCCTGAGAGTGTGAGAGACACAGTATAAACCCAGTTCTTGCTTCTGGTTAGACGCTGAGTTCAGATGGTTTTGTCATAGTGATTGGAATTCTAATGGGACATGGGCGTCGCTGGCTGGGCCAGCATTTATTGCCCATCCCTAGTTGCCCCTTGAGAAGGTGGTGGTGAGCTGCCTTCTTGAATCGCTGCAGTCCACATGCTGTGGGTTGACGCACAATGCCCGAAGGGAGGGAGTTCCAAGAGTTTGACCCAGTGACTGCGAAGGAACGGCGATATATTTCCAAGTCAGAATGGTGAGCGGCTTGGAGGGGAACTTGCAGGTGGTGGTGTTCCCCGGTATCTGCTGCCCTTGTCCTTCTAGAACCATAGAACCATAGAACATTACAGCACAGAAACCGGCCTTTTGGCCCTTCTTGGTTGTGCCGAACCATTTTTCTGCCTAGTCCCACTGACCTGCACCTGGACTATATCCCTCCACACCCCTCTCATCCATGTACCTGTCCAAGTTTTTCTTAAATGTTAAAAGTGAGCCCGCATTCACCAGTTTATCTGGCAGCTCATTCCACACTCCCACCACTCTCTGTGATAGTGGAGCCGGACACTTTAGGAACTTCAAGCGGTTATTGGATAGGCACATGGAGCACACTAGAATGATAGGGAGTGGGATAGCTTGATCGGTTTCGGAAAATGTTCGGCACAACATCGTGGGCCGAAGGGCCTGTACTGTGCTATACTGTTCTATGTTCTATGTTCTGTGTGAAGAAGCCCCCCCCTAATATTCCCTTTAAACTCTTCCCCCTTCACCCTTAACCCATGTCCTCTGGTTTTTTTCTCCCCTAGCCCCAGTGGAAAAAGCCTGCTTGCATTCACTCTATCTATACCCATCATAATTTTATACACCTCTATCAAATCTCCCCTCATTCTTCTACGCTTCAGGGAATAAAGTCCTAACTTATTCAACCTTTCTCTGTAACTCAGTTTCTCAAGTCCCGGCAACATCCTGGTAAACCTTCTCTGCACTCTTTCAACCTTATTAATATCCTTCCTGTAATTAGGTGACCAAAACTGCGCACAATACTCTAAATTCGACCTCACCAATGTCTTATCCAACCTCACCATAACATTCCAACTCTTATACTCAATACTTTGATTTATAAACGCCAATGTACCAAAAGCACTCTTTACGACCCTATCTACCTGTGACGCCACTTTTGGGGAATTATGTATCTGTATTCCCAGATCCCTCTGTTCTACTGCACTCTTCAGTGTCCTACCATTTACCTTGTATGTTCTACCTTGGTTTGTCCTTCCAAAGTGCAATACTCACACTTGTCTGCATTAAACTCCATCTGCCATTTTTCAGCCCATTTTTCTAGTTGGTCCAAATCCCTCTGCAAGCTTTGAAAACCTTCCTCACTGTCCACTACACCTCCAATCTTTGTATCATCAGCAAATTTGCTGATCCAATTTACCACATTATCATCCAGATCATTGATATAGATGACAAACAACAATGGACCCAGCTCTGATCCCTGTGGCACACCACTAGTCACAGGCCTCCACTCAGAGAAGCAATCCTCCACTACCACTCTCTGGCTTCTTCCATTGAGCCAATGTCTAATCCAATTTACTACCTCTCCATGTATACCTAGCGACTGAATCTTCCTAACTAACCTCCCATGTGGGACCTTGTCAAAGGCCTTACTGAAGTCCATGTAGACAACATCCACTGCCTTCCCTTCATCCACTTTCCTGGTAACCTCCTTGAAGAACTCTAATAGATTGGTTAAACATGACCTACCACGCACAAAGCCATGTTGACTCTCCCTAATAAGTCCCTGTCTATCCAAATATTTGTAGATCCTATCTCTTAGTGCTCTTTCCAATAATTTACCTACTACTGACATCAAACTTACCGGCCTATAATTTCCCGCATTACTTTTTGAGCCTTTTTTAAACAATGGAACAACATGAGCTATCCTCCAATCATCCAGCACCTCACCCGTGGATACCGACATTTTAAATATATCTGCCAGGGCCCCTGAAATTTCAACACTAGTCTCCTTCAAGGTCCGAGGGAATACCCTGTCCGGTCCTGGGGATTTATCTACTCTGATTTGCCTCAAGACAGCAAGCACCTCCTCCCCTTTAATCTGTATAGGTTCCATGGCCTCCCTACTTGTTTGCCTTATTTCCATAGACTCCATGCCAGTTTCTTTAGTAAATAGGGATGCAAAAAACCCATTTAATATCTCCCCCATTTCTTTTGGTTCCATACATAGCCGACCACTCTGATCTTCAAGAGGACCAATTTTATCCCTTACTATCCTTTTGCTCTTAATATACCTGTGGAAGGTCTTAGGATTATCCTTCACCTTGTCTGCCAAAGTAACCTCATGTCTTCTTTAAGCCCTCCTGATTTCTTTCTTAAGTAGTTTCTTGCACTTTTTATACTCCTCAAGCATCTTATTTGCTCCCTGTTGTCTATACATGTCATACATCTCTCTCTTCATCTTTATCAGAGTTCCAATGTCCCTCGAGAACCAAGGTTCCTTATTCTTATTCACTTTGCCTTTAATCCTGACAGGAACATACAAATTTTGCACTCTCAAAATTTCTCCTTTGAAGGCCTCCCACTTACCAATCACATCTTTGCCAGAGAACAGCCTGTCCCAATCCACGCTTTTTAGATCCTTTCTCATTTCTTCAAATTTGGCCTTTTTTCAGTTTAGAACCTCAACCCGAGGACCAGATCTATCTTTATCCATAATCAAGTTGAAACTAATGACGTTATGATCACTGGAACCAAAGTGTTCCCCTACACACACTTCCATCACTTGTCCAAACTCATTTCCTAATAGGAGATCTAATATTGCATCCTCTCTAGTTGGTTCCTCTATATATTGATTTAGAAAATTTTCCTGAACACATTTTACAAACTCTAACCCGTCTAGACCTTTAACAGTATGGGAGTCCCAATTTATATGTGGAAAATTAAAATCCCCTACTATCACAACTTTATGTTTCCTGCAGTTGTCTGCTATCACCCTGCAGATTTGCTCCTCCAATTCTCGCTGACTATTCTAGATGGAAGTGGTGGTGGGTTTGGAAGGTGCTGTGTAAGGAACCTTGGTGAGTCGCTGCAGTGCCTCTTGTAGATAGTACCCAGTTAAAGAGATGATAGAAATATCAGTTGTAGATACCACCCACAACATTGATCTTATCGCCTCTCCTGACAGCGAGCAGCTGATTGGGAGTAAATTCGTCTTCACTGAGGATTTCAGACATCGATTACGTATCATTGGCTGCTGTAGGACATGGAGAGGACTTTCGAAATCCATTGAGAGATTTTTGGGACGCTTCAGTAAGTCTTCACTCTGTGGGGAAGAGGAGTATGTGCACTGCAGCCACATAGTGCACAGTAAGAAGTCTCACAACACCAGGTTTATTTGGAATCATGAGCTTTCAGAGCGCTGCTCCTTCATCAGGTGAGTCAGAGTGCAATCCCTGCATAAATGAAATTCCGTCTACCCTTTCTAGTGTGTGAACTCTGCAGACTGACACCCCTCCCACCATTCGGAGCCAAACTCTCCCATATCCCAGAAACTTTATTAATCGGCTGCAGGACATCGCAGGGAAATATCGCTCCTGGTCTGAACCCGCACGGTCATTAATAGTTAAGGTATTTGATTGAGGATAAGTTTTGTGAATCTGGGCCCTGCCAGAGACATTGTTTGTCATGCACTTTTCCCAGAGAGTGGTCCTGGAAAACAGGGATGTATGGGAGCTCTAGTCTCATTTGTGCAGTCTGTGTGTTATTCAGACTCAGCGCTCCAGTCATGTTTAATTCATGCAATTTCTCAATTAGCTGAGAATTGTGTGCTATATCCAGACTGTCTTACTAAGGATGTATCTGATTGCAACCATTGGCCAGAGGTACACCATTAAACCTGATTATTGGATGAGGGTTAACAAGACAGAAATATGGGCAAGTGCCCATTCACTAAGTATTGCTAAGCTGTATGGGGTAATACACAGCCGCATCAGTCTGCAAAGGAAACCTTCAGATCCCTTGCATCTGTTGTAAGTTTTGACATAGTGACGTGCTCAGGATTACTGATTGAAACAATCTCAGAATGCTGGGCCGGAAAGTGTAAAGTCAGTGAGAAGGATGAACTGATCTCTTAGCCACAGGCTGTGAACAAGAGTTACCACTAGATCGAGATAACTAGATTAAAAGAAGCTGGCACCGGAGCGAGGCGGCTTCTTGCAAGCTGTCCCCGGCATATCCTGTAATTCCATCTTTAACTTCCAGTCTGCGCTTCTTAAACTTAATTTTAAGTAACACTATATTCTGCTCCCGATCCTTTTCCTTTTCCCCATGTACATCTTAAACAATGGGAGCGATTCTCCCATCGCAACGTGCTGATTTTTTGGGGCGTCGGGTTGGGAGGTGCGTGTGTCGGCCATTTTGCGGGATCCCCTTGAGCATTTACAACCAGCGCGCATCTCCGGAACAAAATGGAACTGAAACAAAATGGTTGAAAACCGCTGTACCGCTAATTTGCATCACTTACCATATTCAGCACGCCATTATCGGGATCGACACGGTAATCTCCACCACGTTCGCCTCTCCCAGCTCTTTGGCGTAATGTCATTTTGGTGTGAATCAGTGTAGGTTTATAAAAGTCTACCCTGGAGATGGCTGGCGGGCTTCCTCCTGCTGTCTCCAGGTGCTGGCCCATGGACCAGTGATATCTGGGGTAGGGGTGTGGGGAGGGAAGGGGGGGGGGGGGGGGCTTCTGTTTTCTCAGAGCTCTCTGGGTGAGGGTATCTGAAGGAGCCCCGCTCCCCCTCCAGGTCACTGTGCAGCAGCATTCTCTTGCCGTGGGGTGTGGTCAGGGACTGCACTAAGTGCTAGTGTTCTGGTGTGGGGGAGGAGTGCACCATGTACTGACTGAGGCCTAACCAGATGAAGCAGCTGCTGCTCCAGGCCAGGGTGCAGAGGTTCAGACATGGACTGCGTGGAATCTGCTGTCACTGGGCACCCATCTGGTGCTGCTTTGTAGTCTGTCCCTGCCCTGTGACACGGACCAGCAACACATACCCGTAACGGATGCTGCAGTTGCACGCATAGCAATGGCTCAATGGTGTGCATTGCCCATGGCTGCACACCGACCCACATAATCTGTGCCAGCATTTGCCATGATGGGAATCTTACACAACCCTGATCAGGTCACGCATGGCACCATGGATTGTGTGGTGTTGCCAGCTCCCCCAAGTGGGGGTACTGGCCCAAGTGAGGGATTGGGGTGGTGCTGGGTCTATGCAGCCAATGATAATAATCTGTCATTCTTTGCTCTTTCCAAGCCCCACTGTGCAGATGGATCTCGGTTTTCTCGATCTGGAGCTGGCCATGTTGATGGCAGCAGGGGTGGAGGAGGAGGAGGAGGCGGTGGCTCAAGAGGTGGCGGACATGGTGAGACCATCGCAGGAGCAGCCAATACCGGTCCCTTAGGTAGGAGGGCAGGGGGCTGCCGCTGAGGGCCAGGAGGTGGGTGAGCAGGCTCCCGAGAGGGTGCACAGAAGGTGGAGGGTGCCGAGGCCAAGGAGGTACAGGCCCTGCAATTCCTTCGAGGCCCTCTCGGAGGAGATGTGCCTTCGCCAGCTGCGGCTGTCCAAGAGCACGGTGCGGCACGTTTGTGAGGTGCTCTCATACCTGGCACCTCGGGGAAGGGCGGCCACCCGCTCCCTGTGGATATGAAGGTTACGTCTGCCCTGAATGAGTTTGCATCTGGGTCATTTCAGGCACCCAGTGGCAACCTAGCTGGGATCTCCCAGGCCTCTGTGCACAGAGGGGCGGGGGGGGGGCGCGGGGGGTGGGGGGAGAATCAGAGGTACATTAGTCACAGCTGTGAGGTGCAAATAAACGTTTATTGTGTTCTTAACATGAGTGATGAATGAACCCTGGTTACTGGTGACCTTCACCCGGCCCTCTTAGGGAACTACAACTTTCTAACATTGTGCGATCTACTGCTTCTTCTCGGTGCTACCCCAGGATGCACATCGGAGGTGGAGGTGTCCGGCTGTGATGCACCCCCTGTTGCCTGTGATGCCTTTGGCGGACATCCCCTGGGTGGCCGGGACCTGGAGGGTCCCGGCTGACTTGCAGATGTCACTATTTCGGTGCCACCCTGTTCATCTCGCTGGCCCTGAGATGCCCCGGTGTGAGGAAGGGGGGAGTCGGAAGGTTTCAGGACATGCGGGATCTTCTGGTTGGAAGGCCCCGGCATGGCCTCGAGCCGTTCCTCCTCCCTTGGGGTGTCCAGAGGCCCCGGGGACACTCCATGGGACACCAGGGTAGCTGGACTGAGCTACAGAAGCTCTGGCATCACCTGGCTCTGCCAGTCCTGGAGCCCTGATGCGTCTGCCCTATGGTCTGTGATCTCTCAGCCCTGGCCTCCTGAGACTGGGCCAAGCTCTGGAGCCCCTCTGCTACAGCATTCTGTGAGTGAGCCAGGCTCTGGAGCCCCTCAGCAGTAGCCCTCTAAGCCTGGGCTAAGTTGTCGAGGCTCACAGCCACAGCCTGCTGTGTCTCCAGGATGCCAGTGAGAGTTCCAGCCATGGCCAGCAGTGTCTCCCACATGCCCCCGACACCCATGGGCATCAAACGCTGTGTCTCCTGGAAGCTGGAAACACATTCGCCTGTTATGTCCCCATGATGGCCTGGACCCTGTCACCCATGAGGACAGACCCCTGAGCCAGACTTTCCACTGCGGTCGCCATCCTTGCAGTGTTGGCCTGGGTCTCACGCTGTGTCGGCACGACCTCCTGCAACAGCACTCTGTTGGACTCCCCTAAACAGCCTTGCAGTCGCAGCCTGGTTGCTGACAGCCCTTCCACAACTCCCCGGGTTTCCTGATGCATCTCCACCAGCCTTGGGAGGAACACACGCCGAGGCCTGGCATCTGGCTTGGGGACAGCTGAATCCTGGCCTCCGGCAGACTTCCGTGTGCCCGAGCCCTCGGATGTGCCCGCCTCCACCTGATGTGCATCAGTGTCTGTGTTGTGCTCACCAGTTCATGACCCAGAAGCCTCAACACTAAAGGTACCCGCCGCGTGGATAGTCTCTGTGTTGGTGGGTTGTGTGGTACATGCCGGTGACGCTTTAGTGGTACTGCCCTCGGGGGATTCCTCAGTGCCTCCCTCCGAGGTGCCATCCAGGGGGTCGTGACGAGTTTGCTGAATGGCTTCATTGGGCGGTGCCAACACCCCAAAGGGCCGGGTTCCTCTCGGTCCAGAACTGCAATAAAGAACACACAATAGGGGAGGGGAGGTAAACAGGACCTTTGCAGCATCACACTTACTTTGAGGAGGACCTAGGTTGCGGGCTACACCCCTGCTCACTTGCACGCTGGACGCTGAGCTGGTTGTCTGTCACCATTCTGGATGCCCCATCACCTCCTGCCAGCTCCATGGCATACACCTCGAGGTTGGTCAGCTGCCGCAGGTCAGGCACACCACCACCAGTCTGTGCAGTTTCCCGCTTGTTATGTGTGCTTTTCTCCTGTGCATCATAAGGTGGATAGCAAGCATTAATATATTGAAGTGCACGGTGTGCAATGTGTGTCTCGGACGTTGTGCTGGCAGTTTTGGGGAAAAGGGTCACCACTGAAGGGTGCTGGTTGAGGGGTGAGGGGGAGGGGTTAGATTCTGTTCCTGGGGGAAGGGTAACTTGTTGCATGCCCTTCAGGTGTCTGAGCAGGGTTTGAGATCCGTGCTGAACATGTGCGGGGTTCCAAATGGGATGCTCACTCACCCTTGCTGCCCGAAGAAAGTTGTACAGTTTCTTCTTGCTGCCGGCCAGACCCTGGTGTCAGGCTCCTGGCATTCACCACTTCTGCCACCTCCTCCCACAATGCCACGGCAGCTGCACCCCTTGGGTGAGGGTCGTGGCCGGGAAGATTCGCTGGCGCCTCTCCTCCACAGCATCTAGCAGGCCGGGCCTGGTCTGCCTCGGAGAACTTTGGGGCCAGTTTCTTCAAAGACATCTTTGTGGCGTGACTGGCTGTGTGCATGCGCGGGTTCCCGCTTATCCTGCCGATTTCAGCCTCTTTGGCCTGAATAAGCACTGCCCCCCCCGAGCGTTTAATGATATTCCCGATTGTGACCTCTGCAGTGTACAGAGTGTGGGAGATTCGACTCTGAATTGATGAGGGAAGGGCAGTGGATGTTGTCTACATGGACTTCAGTAAAGCCTTTGACAAGGTCCCTCATGGCAGACTGGTGCAGAAGGTGAAATCACATGGGATCAGAGGTGAGCTGGCAAGGTGGATACAAAACGGGCTCGGTCAAAGAAGACAGAGGATAGCAGTGGAAGGGTGCGTTTCTGAATGGAGGGCTGGGACAAGTGGTATTCCTCAGAGATCAGTGCTGGGACCTTTGCGGTTTGTAATATATATAAATGATTTGGAAGAAAATGTAACTGGTTTGGTTAGTAAGTTTGCGGACGACACAAAGGTTGGTGGATTTGCGGATAATGATGAGGACCATCAGAGGATACAGAAGGATATAGATCAGTTGGAGACTTGGGCGGAGAGATGGCAGATGGAGTTTAATCCGGACAAATGTGAGGTAATGCATTTTGGAAGGTCTAATACAGATAGGAAATATACAGTAAACGGCAGAACCCTTAAGAGTATTGATAGGCAAAGGGACCTGGGTATACAGGTACACAGGTCACTGAAAGTGGCAATGCAGGTGGAGAAGGTAGTCAAGAAGGCATATGGCATGCTTACCTTCATCAGCCGGGGTATTGAGTTTAAAAATTGGCAAGTCATGTTGCAGCTTTATAGAACCTTAGTTAGGCCACACTTGGAATATAGTGTTCAATTCTGGTCGCCACACTACCAGAAGGATGTGGAGACTTTGGAGAGGGTACAGAAAAGATTTACCAGGATGTTGCCTGGTATGGAGGGCATTAGCTTGGTTGGAGAAACTTGGTTTGTTCTCACTGGAGCGACGGAGGTTGAGAGGCGACCTGATAGAAGTCTACAAGATTATGAGAAGCATGGACAGAGTGGATAGTCAGAAGCTTTTTCCCAGGGTGGAAGAGTCAATTACTAGGGGGCACAGGTTTAAGGTGCGAGGGGCAAGGTTTAAAGGAGATATACGAGGCAGATTTTTTACACAGAGAGTAGTGGGTGCCTAGAACTCGTTGCCGGGGGAGGTAGTGGAAGCGGATACGGTAGTGACTTTTAAGGGACGTCTTGACAAATACATGAATAGGATGGGAATAGAGGGATATGGTCCCCGGAAGGGTAGGGGTTTTTAGTTAAGTCGGGCAGCATGGTCGGTGCAGGCTTGGAGGGCCGAAGGGCCTGTTCCTGTGCTGTAATTTTCTTTGTTCTTTGTTCTTTGAACTCCCACTGTAAAAACAATCGTGAATGACACTATTTCTCCCGCCAATTCAGCACTTAGAATTTTTGGGGGGGAATTGCCCCCAATATGTTTTGCCTGTAGAGCGCTCAATCAATACTTTCACTGTATCCCAGTACATGTGACAATAAATCAAATCAGACTTGGCCAACATTTGGTTCCTGCCATGTCATTGCATCAACTGGTGGTTGTCAGCCTCTCCAACTTGCTTTCTTTCCCACTGCTCCTCTCCAAAGAACAGGTTTGCTTGAAGTCCCATGGAGATTCTCTCGACTTCCTTCCTGAAACACCCAGGGAAAGGTTACAAAAGCTGACAACAGGCGTATCCCTTGGGCTCTGCTGGTCTCTATTGAGGGAGTGGAGAATTCCTGCAGGTGACTATCTGGCCAGATTAACTTGTTTCTCTGAGTGAGATTGGGGAGGACAGTTTGGCCTTTGTTAAAAGGACAGAATGTTCTCCTACAAGAGTGTGGGCGACACAATGGCACAGTGGTTAGCACTGCTGCCTCACAGTGTCAGGGACCCGGGTTCAATTCTGGCCTTGGGTCACCGTCTGTGTGGAGTTTGTACATTCTCACTGTGCCTGCGTGGGTTTCCTATGGGTGCTCCGGTTTCCTCCCACAGTCCGAAAGACGTGCTGGTTAGGCGCATTGGCCATGCTATATTCCCCCTCAGTGTAACCCAAACAGGCGCTGGAGTGTGGTGACTAGGGGATTTTCACAGTAACTTCATTGCAATGTTAATGTAAGTCGACTTGAGGCACTAATAAATAAACTTTAACAATAATCTTCTGTTTCTATATCCACGTGATATTTTTTTCTTTAAAATAGCATTGTTTTCTTGACTGTCTCAGAACTATTCCATAACAGGCCCCTACAGATTTAAAGTATGAAGACTCTGCACCCATCCCCAGGCACACCTACCTGTTTCATTCCTAACTCATTGAGCTCAAACCTGATGAAAGCGGTGCTGCAGAATCATTTGATGCCTGCACACTTGACATGGTTGGGTTGCTGCCGTGGATTGTGTTATTATTTTGATCTCTGCTCTAGATTGTCGGGATTAGATCTTAAATGTTCTTGTTACAGAAGTAAGCAGCATGTTTACTGCCGCAGGTTAGGCCGCTCTCTGTAATCACATGCCTTTTATCAGTCGTGGTATAGAGTGTAAAATCACGGAGCTAATGTTGGAGTTGTACAGAGAGTTGGTTAGGGCACAGCTGGAGCACTGTGCGCAGTTCTGGTCACCTCACTCTAGGAAGGATGTGACAGCACTAGAGGAGGTACAAAGAAGATTCACCTGGATGTTGACTGGGACGGAGCATTTGATCTATAGGAGAGACTGGATAGGCTTGGATTTTTTTTTCCAGAGCAGAGAAGGCTGAGGGGGGGGAATGATTGAGGTGTATAAGATTCTGAGGGGTTTGGACAGGGTGAATAGGAAGTAGCTGTTCCCCTTGGTTGAGGGGGTCAATCATGAGGGGGCAGAGTTTTAGGGTGAGGGGCAGGAGATTCAGAGGGGATTTGAGGAAAACGTTTCACTCAGAGGGTGGTGGGAATCTGGAATGCGCTGCCTGGGAAGGTAGTGGAGGCTGGAAACCTCACAGCCTTTAAAAAATATTTGGATGAGCACTTGAAACATCGTAATATTCAAGGATATCGGACAAGTGCGACTTTAGTGGTAGTTTTTGCTGAAGGGCCTTTCCTGCAGTGAATGACTCTATGGGTGGAATGTTCCCGTCCTGCCCGCCACGGGAATCGTTGCAGACGGGACACGGACCATGCAAAGGTCCATTGGCCGCGGGCAGGATTTTCCGACCTTGAGGCAAGTGCGGCCGGAAAATCCCGCTTGGGGGCGATTCTCCCAAAAAAGTTCTAAGTGCTGAATTCGCAGGAAAACTGATGTAAATCACGATTGTTTTTTCAGTGCAACTTCACACTTGAATCTCCCACACACTGTGTAATGCAGAGGTCACAATCGTGAATATCATTAAAATCTCAGAGGGCGGGGCCTATTCACACCAGAGACTGGCAGTTCCGTAACTCTGTGCATGCGCGGTGGCCCCAAACTGTCAGCCTGCGGTTTGCTGGTCGGTGATTGAGCTGGTCAGCCCGGGACTCCCGCAGTTGCTGCCCCTCCCGACACCCCCATGGCCTGATGGCGGCCCCCACGACCGCTCCCGGGCCAGCCCCGACCCGCTGGGGGGGTCTCGATTGCCTCCCCCTTCACTCCAGCGGGGTCGTCCCCTAGTTCCCCGAAAGTGGGGAGTTAGTCTGAACCCCGCCGGAGTGAAATTGTACTGGCAGGGTGGGAGATGTCCCGGACCCGCGAATCACATTTAAATAACATTCAAATAAGATTTAAATGGCTTACCTGCTGTTCCCACTGGTTCCCAGCATGGTCCCAAATGCACCGGATATCCGGCACTCGGAGTTGCGCACGCAGCTGGAAGGCATGTGCGAATCCCGTGAATCAGCGATTCTCCTGGCACGCAGTGCTAAACATTTAGTGCGGCGGCATGGGAGAATCATCCCCTCTATCTCAATCTAAAGCAAAATCTGAATTGGGGATTTGAGGTTAATGCCTTTGTCTCATGCACCCACACCAGCACTCCCCTTTCTTCCACGTGACTGGGATCTGGGCTGCCTCAGAACCTTGGAAGATTCAATCATCTTCAATCCTTGGTTTGATTGGTTAGAATGGGTTTGATAAATGCTGCATTGCACCAATAAAATGGAATCCTTTCTGTCAAAGATCGCAAAGAAGCAATGGGTGTCCCAGAATGCATTGTTGCCTAACCTCTTCAATAAACTGCGGAACGGAGAAGGCCCTGTTGCATTGTGGGGCGGTTTGAAATTCCCAAGGTTTGATGTGTTGCCAGAGCACAACAACAACCTGCATTTATATAGCACCCTTTAACACACCTACACATCCCAAGGAGTAATGGTCAGATCAAATTTAACACCATAGCCCACAAGGTGATTTGGACATTAGAACAGGTAACCTGGTGAAAATGGAAGTTTCAAGGAGCACCTTTAGAGGAGCAGAGGTTCAGGGAGGTTCAGTAATCACAAGCATTGGCAAACACCAATCAGCATGTAATGATCTATAAGAGTATATTTACAAACAGGGTAAATATACAGAGTACTTTCACAATGTTAACACTTCCGGCTCTAGAATCTACTCTGGCTGCTAAAACCCACCCTTCTGCACCAAGCCCCCCATGCTCATTCTTATTAACATTGGAACACAGGAATTGGGAGGAAAAGGTGGTTAAATTCAGCCCTTTGAGTCTGCTCCGCCATTCAATCGGATCATGGCTGATCTCTCCCTGGTCTCAAATCTACCTCCCCACCTGTTTCCCACATCCCCTTATCCCTATATCAGAAATAGATCTATGTCCTTCTTGATTCAGACTGCACTGCGCTATGGGGGCAGCGAGTTCCACAAATTCACCACCCCCTGCGAGAAGTAGCTCCTCCTCATCTCAGTGTTAAATCTACCGCCTCTCAACATATACCTGCGACCTCTTGTTCCAGGTTTCCCCACAAGAGGAAACATTTACTTTATCAATCCCGTTTAAAATTTTATATACCTTGATCCGATCCCCTCTCATCCTTCTAAACTCTAGCGCGTAAAAGCCCAAACTGTTTAATCTCTCTTCAGAAGTCAACCCCTTTCATCCCTGGAGTCAACCTGGTGAACTTCCTCCAATGCCACCACATCCTCCCTCAAATAAAACCCTCCAGATGTGATCTCACCAACACCCTATACAATTGCAACAACACTTCTCTACTTTTATACTCCAGTCCCTTTGCAATAAATGCCATTGGGCCACATGACCCTCCAGGTGAATATCCCTTAAAGGGGCCGGGAGGGAATCCGAGGCTTGGGGTCCAGGCAGATGAAGGCACGGCCATCAATGGCGGGGCGATGGGAATCAGGAATGTAAAAGAGAGCAGAAATGGGGGAAGGCAGAGATCTCAGGGGGTTGTCGGGTTGGTGCGGTTACACTAACAGGGGACTGAGGCGAGAAGCCCTGATTGCTGGCTCTGACCACCAGCGAATGGTAACCATGTGAGCGGCGCTTGTTCTGCAGAAAACACTGGAGCAGAATAACTGCTGATCGTTCGTGCCAAAAAAATGGTAATTTCACCACAGAGGAATCAGTATTTAAGAGATTTGGTTTTGCCTGTGGAAAAGTATAGTAGAGGAGAGAGGATTTAGTGAGGGGACGGAGAGAGAGAGAGAGAGACAGTGGGAGGATTGAGGGAAGAGTGTGTGAGGAAGCAGGAGGATTTTACTGAGGGGAGGGAATAGTTTTTAACCACAGGAGACAGAAAACAACCCAAAATTGCCGAGGGTGATGACAAACAAACTCCAATGCGGCACTTTCTCTGGACAGTGAATCTGAGGTAAAGCTGGAAGAGGCGGGAATGGAGAAGCAATGAAACTCATCTTTTATTGCTCAAGATGAGGCCAGAGGTAGGAAAGGGGGAGAGTGGGGATTGGGAACTCCGGGATTGAGGGAGATTGGGAATGGGGTTTTGGAAAAGGAGATGGTGGATAACTGTTAAAATTTATACTTTGTCATGTTTAAGTGTTGTGTTGTGAAATGAAGTTTGTCTCGATAAAAGCTTCCTAGCGGGTGAATAGAATCATACCTGGAGCGAGACACCTTATCCTCACACTGATGCCAAACTCAAATACAGGTAGGTCCAGGCGAGCTTCATAAAATACCTTAGAGACTGTGATCAAATCTCTAAACATGGGGAATGTGTGGACTGGAGGAGAGAGGGAGATTAGAGAATGAGGGCTCTTGTGGGGGGGAGACTGCAGAATGGGGTTTGGAGGAGATGGAAACTGGGCAACGAGAGGGTTGGAGATGGGAATTGGTGCAAGAACCCTGACCTCCAGCTGGTAGGGAAGAGGAAATGGGATGGGGGTGGGGAACAGCATTGCCCAGAGCCTGCGAATGTTGAACAGATTAAAAGAAGCTGGGGTAAGGTTCAAGAGAGTAAAATGCACATTTCAAGCAGTAATATATCTGGTCAATGCGAAAGAACTGCACGCTGTGGAGGAAGAGGTTACAGTGATCCAGGGACCATCAGCTCCCAGAAACATATCAGAACTGCAGTCATTCTTAGTGTTGGTGAATTATTATGGACAATGTATCCCCAACCTGCCCACATCGCTGTGCCCACATCGCTGTGCCCACATTGCTGTGCCCACATCGCTGTGCCCACATTGCTGTGCCCACATCACTGTGCCCACATCACTGGCACCCTTACACACGCTTCTCAGTAAGTCCCAAAGGTGGCATTGGATTGAACATCAAAAAAAGAATTTGAGGAACTAAAATTACATTGCAGCCTTCAAACCTCTTATCCTGATCCTGCAAAAGAAATAGTGCTGACCTGTGTGACGCCTCACCCTGCTGAATAGGAGCAGTATTGGCCTCGGTGATGGTTAGAGAAACCAGTCGCTTTCGCTTCAATAACGCTAACAGGCACTGAGAGGGCCCTTTCCCAGATCTAAAAGGAAGGCCTGGCTATTATTAATGGGGTGAAAAAGTTACATCAGTGCATTTATTATTCAGTTAAAGTTTATATATTAGTCACGAATAGGCTTACATTAACACTGCAATGAAGTTACTGTGAAAATCCCCTAGTCGCCACACTCCGGTGCCTGTTCGGGTACACTGAGGGAGAATTTAGCATGGCCAACGCATCTAACCAGCACGTCTTTTGGACTGTGGGAGGAAACCAGAGCACCCGGATGTGGTGAACCATAGATGGTTACCACTATGGGTACTTGTACATATGTTACTCTTGTTACTGTTAGGGTTAGGGTTTGGGTGTTCCACCTGTCATTATTGTTTATGTGGTACACTCCATTCAGCTCTGCCTTCTTACAGGAGTATAAAGGTCACTGCTACTTCCTAATAGCCCTTAGTCTGGGATAATATTGTTAAGTAGTGTGCTCCTATCTTGTTGTGAATAAAAGCCTTTCTTCCCGGGTACGTCCTAGACTCCCGTGTGAATCAATCGCGCATCAATTTTATTCACAACAAAATACTGAAAATTTTGTTCGGAAAAAAAAATGGAGCAGATGCTAAAGCCCGGTTGGCTAACCTTGGATCCGCGTGCCGCTGGAGCGTCGAATACTTTCGACCATTGGTTGAAGTGCTTCGAGGATTACGTTGAGGCCTCGACAGCAGTCCAGTCCGACGCCGACAGATTGCGGGTCCTCCACGCCAGGGTGAGCGACACTGTGTATGCAACAATTCGCGATTCCCAAAATTACAAAGATGCCATCGAATTACTCAAGAAGCTGTACCATAAACAGCCGAACATGCTTGTCACCTATTAGCCACTCGACGGCGGCAGCCCGGCGAAACTATGGGACAGTACCTGCGCGAACTTCAACAGCTAGCCAGAGCGTGCAACTGCAAGGAGGTGTCGGCTACTCAATACACCAACAACCTTATTCGGAACGTGTTCGTGGCGGGAATCGGCTCATCCTATATTCGCCTGCGGCTGCGAGAGCAGGGTAACCTGGACCTGGCTAAGACGGTAGAATTGGCCGATGCAATGGAAACAGCCTCCAGAAGTCTCGAAACTTACCCCACCGACCACGTGGGAACAGCATGGCAAGCACAGCCACCGCCTCAACTGTACTCGGCGGCTCCTCGGAACTGCGCGATAATGCTCCTAACTTCAGACCTGACGGCTGCGGCAGCTCCTGGAGGCCCACGGTGCTATTTCTGCGGATTGGCGAAGCATCCTCGCCAGAGATGTCCGGCCAGGACGGTGTTTTGCTCCGCCTGTGGGAAGAAAGGGCACTATGCAAAAGTGTGCCGAGCAAAGACCCCTTCCAAGCCCAGCAGTGCTGCGTGTGACTCCCCAGGATCCATCTCCTTGTCTCCGGCCGCGTCGATGTCTTCAGCCACGTGCGATCCACGGGCACCGCCATTTCCTATGATGACGACGCAAGCCACGTGCGACCTGCGGGTGCCGCCGTTTTCAACATCATCGACCACGTGCGATTCGTGGGCGCAGCCACTTTGGTCGACACCGGCCGCAGAAGACCAGCAGGGGTCCTTGTCGTTGGCTATCTCAGCTGCCTGCAGTTACGCTCGGGATCCAACAGTGGCGTCAATCATCCTGGACCAGGCCAAGCCTCACAGACTCGACAAGTCCATGATGGACATAGAGGTAAACGGGCGCCTGGCGCATTGCCTGTTTGACAGCGGGAGCACGGAGAGCTTCATCCATCCGGATACAGTGAAACGGTGCGCTCTCCGTGTGCAAACTGTCAGGTAGACAATCTCCATGGTGTCGAGGTCCCGATCTGTCCTCGTTCTTGGGAGCTGTGTGGCAACCTTAACGGTGCGGGGCACAGTCTACGAGAACTTCAGGCTCCTCGTGTTACCGCACCTTTGCGCTCCGGTACTCCTGGGGCTAGACTTTATGGTCCACCTGAAGAGTGTGACCCTGCAGTACGATGGGCCACTCCCTCCACTTTCAGTGGGAGAACAGCAGCCTCCAAATTGTCCAGAGCGCTCCACATGCGGCCTCTCAACACTCAAAATTACCCCGCCTTCCCTATTCGAAAATCTCGTGTCAGGCTGCAAGCCCATCGCGACTAAGAGCAGGCGTTACAGCGCTGAGGATCGGATCGTTATTAGATCTGAGGTGCAGCGGCTCCTCAGGGAAGGGGTCATTCAACCTAGCACTAGCCCATGGAGAGCACAAGTCGTGGTGGTTAAGACTGGAGACAAGCCCCGGATGGTCATAGACTATAGTCAGACCATTAATAGGTACACGCAGTGGACGCGTACCCTCTCCCGCGCATATCTGACATGGTCAACCAGATTGCGCAGTACCGGGTGTTCTCCACCATTGACTTGAAGTCAGCCTACCACCAGCTCCCCATTTGCCCAGAGGACCGCAAATACACGGCCTTTGAGGCGGATGGCCATCTCTACCACTTTTTAAGAGTCCCTTTCGGCATCACTAATGGGGTCTCGGTCTTCCAGCGTGAGATGGACTGAACGGTGGACCAAAACAGGCTACGGGCTACCTTCCCGTACCTGGACAACGTCACTATCTGCGGCCATGACCAGCAGGACCACGACGCAAACCTCCAGAAGGTTTTACGCACTGCGTCTCGCCTGAACCTGACCTATAACAAGGAGAAGTACGTATTTAGCAAGCACCGCCTAGCAATCCTCGGATACGTGGTGGAAAACGGGGTAATCGGCCCCGATCCAGACCGTATGCGTCCCCTCCTTGAACTTCCCCTACCCACTAGCATCAAAGCAGTGAGAAGATGCTTAGGCTTCTTCTCGTACTATGCACAGTGGGTCCCCAATTACGCGGACAAAGCCCGTCCGCTCTTAAAATCTACCTCTTTTCCCCTGGCAGCAGAGACTCGCCTAGCCTTTGCAGGGATAAAAGCCGACATCGTGAAAGCCACGATGCACGTTGTTGATGACTCCATCCCTTTTCAAGTGGAGAGTGATGCATCTGATTTTGCCCTGGCCGCCACACTTAACCAGGCGGGCAGGCCCATCGCCTTTTTCTCTCGCACCCTCCAAGGCCCTGAAATTCAGCACTCCTCTGTGGAGAAAGAGGCTCAGGCCATTGTAGAGGCCGTACGGCATTGGCGCCATTATTTGGCTGGCAAACGATTTACCCTGCTCACGGACCAGCGGTCCGTGGCCTTCAGGTTCAACAACACGTTAAAAGGAAAAATTAAAAATGATAAAATCTTGAGGTGGAGAATCGAACTCTCCACCTACAACTATGATATCATGTACCGTCCGGGGAAGCTCAATGAGCCCTCAGATGCCCTGTCGCGTGGAACATGTGCCAGTGTGCAGGAGGACCGGTTACAGGCCCTCCACAATGATCTCTGCCATCCGGGGATCACTCGGTTTTTCCATTTTGTAAAGGCTCGGAATCTGCCCTACTCCATAGAGGATGTCAGGTCGATAACTCGAAGCTGCCAGGTTTGTGCAGAGTGCAAGCCGCACTTCTACCGACATGACAGGGCACACCTCATTAAGGCCACTCGCCCTTTTGAACGACTGAGTGTCGACTTCAAGGGGCCCCTTCCTTCGACAGATCGGAATGTGTATTTCCTCAACGTGGTTGACGAATACTCCCGATTCCCCTTTGCCATCCCCTGTTCTGACATGTCCTCTGCCACGGTCTTTTTACCCTGTTCGGCTATCCCAGTTATATCCACAGTGATAGGGGTTCGTCGTTTATGAGCGACGACTTGAGGCAATACCTGCTCTCTAAGGGAATTGCCTCAAGTAGGACTACGAGTTACAACCCCAGGGGTAACGGACAGGTCGAGAGAGAAAATGCTACAGTCTGGAAGGCTGTTTTACTGGCGCTAAGGTCTAGGGGTCTTCCAGTCACCCGTTGGCAAGAGGTACTTTCTGATGCGCTCCATTCAATCCGGTCCCTCCTGTGTACGGCAACCAATGCTACCCCACATGAGCGGATGTTTACCTTCCCTAGGAAGTCTTCCTCTGGGACCTCACTGCCGTCTTGGTTGACGTACTCAGGACCTGTCCTCCTGCGGCGGCATGTTAGGGCCCGCAAGTCCGACCCTTTGGTTGAACAGGTCCATCTCCTCCACGCCAACCCTCAATATGCCTATGTAGCATATCCTGACGGGCGAGAGGACACGGTCTCTCAGAGATCTAGCGCCTGCAGGGGACCTGGAAACCCCCGTCACTCCCGCACCCCTGGTTAGGATTCCTTTGCCTATTCTCTCCCCTCCTGACACGGCGCGGGCAGCATCGGGACCTCAACTTAATCCTCTTACTCCCGTGTACAGCTTGCCTGAGTCCAGGAGATTGTCGCCACCTCGAGGTCCACAGGTGTGTGAGGAACTGGAGGAGTCACTGGACACCACCTCGGAGAGAGGGTCGTCACCACGGTCACCAGAACCGGCACTGGAGCCAGTGCTGCGGAGGTCGCAGAGACGGTGCGGACCCCCAATACGGCTGAACTTGTGAACATATGGACAGTTCATATTGTCTCCTTACCCCACCGGCCTTTGTTTTTAAAGGAGGGGTGAATGTGGTGAACTATAGATGGTTACCACTATGGGTACTTGTACATATGTTACTCTTGTTACTGTTGGGGTTAGGGTTTGGGTGTTCCACCTGTTATTATTGTTTATGTGGTACACTCCGTTCGGCTCCGCCTTCTTACAGGAGTATAAAGGTCACTGCTACTTCCTAGTAGCCCTTAGTCTGGGATAATATTGTTAAGTAGTGTGCTCCAATCTTGTTGTGAATAACAGCCTTTATTCCCGGGTACGTCCTAGCCTCCCGTGTGAATCAATGGCGCATCACCGGAGGAAACTCACGCAGACACGGGGAGAATGTGCAGGGTCCACACAGACAGTGACCCAAGCTGGGAATCGGACCCGGCTCCCTAGCGCTGTGAGGCAGCAGTGACAGCACTTCATGATAATTATTGACCATAAGCCACTTTTAGGATTGTTCAGAGAGGACAACGCCATTACCCCATTGCTTCAGTGAGGATCCAACATCAGGCCCTGCTGTTGGTAGTGTACAGCTGCATGTTCTAACATAGGTACCCACATTGCTAATGCAGATACTTTAAGCCGCCTTCCTTTGCCACAAAATAATTCCACTGTCACCAGTGTCCCAAGACGTTCTGCTCACTCTTAACCTTCTGGACACATTACCGGCATCAACACAACACAGGGACCCCCATCTTATCTAAACTCAAACAGATGGACCTTCACAGTTGGCCTCATGACAAGTCCGAACAATTCTGACTTTCCCAAATCAGGAAGGACCAGCTGAGTTGTGAGGTTGGAGTTCTGTAATCAGGAGTAAGGGTGAGTGTTCCTGTTCCTGCTCGGAGAACACTAATGCAGGAATTGCACTGTGCACAGCCCGCTCTGATGGAAATGGACATGTTCGCCTGGAGTTATGTGTGGCAGCCTGGGATCAGTAAAGACGTCAAAGTCCTCGTTAGACACTGTGACTTGTGTCAAGTAGGGTAAAGTTTAACTCTCTTGGCTCTTCTGTACCTGTGGGAATGACAGTAAGAAGTCTCACAACACCAGAGTAAAGTCCAACAGGTTTATTTGGTAGCAAAAGCCACTAGCTTTCGGAGCACTGCTCCTTCGTCAGGTGAGTGGGAGTTCTGTTCACAAACAGGGCACAAAGACACAAACTCAATTTACAAAATAATGGTTGGAATGCGAGTCTTTACAGATAATCAAGTCTTAAAGGTACAAACAATGTGAGTGGAGAGAGGGTTAAGCACAGGTTAAAGAGATCGCCGGCATCTCCACATCCTGTGGGAATGGCCAGGTCAGTCATGGATGTGACTCCATGTTGATTTTGTGAGCCCTCCATGGGCAGTATGTTTCTCCTCATTATTGATGCTCACTCCAAATGGATGGATATTCATGCGATGAAAACCGCAGTCTCCTTAGCCACTACGGCAGATTTCCGCTACACATGGGTTGCCTGATGTGCTGGTCTCTGATAATGGGACTCACAAGTGAGGAATTTCAACACTTCATGGAAACCAATTGAATTCGGCAAGTTAGAACAGCCTCAGCCACCCAGCCTCAAACGGGTTCACTGAAAAGGACTTTCCAGATGTTTAAAGCTGCCAAAAAAAAGCAGTCTTCTCTCTGTGCCTTTACACCTTCAACTGGTCCCTTTTGTACTAACACACAGAACAACTCCCCATGCCACGACAGGAGTAACCTCGGCTGAACAGCCCGTGGGAAAATGTCTTTGGACAAGACTTGATTCAATATTTCCAAATTTGGTGGCGAGGCTAAAGGTAAAACAGAATGCATAGAAGAGAGAGCATGGCCGGGATTTTACTGGCATGCCCGTCCCAGAATCGGGGGGGAGGGGTGGGGGCGGGGGGCGGGGAGGCGGTGGGTGGTGATGGTGGGGCTGGAGGGTCTCAGGGGACTGCCTGATGTCAGTAAGATGGGCTCTGTATGACTGACTGTCTATACGGGAGACATTAACATACAACCTGTACACTCTAACCAGGAGAACACAACTCATGATATCAGGAAGAAACACCTGGGATAGACAGTCCAACATCAAGAGTAGGAGACAAGCTGACCAAGCGGAACTTGCTCCCAGTCCCTCTCCCACTATCCACTTCTTTCCACCTATTTCCCATCTATCCCCTGACCCTTGGCAACAACATCTGCTGACATGTGGTTAGCTTTCAGAAGTAAGCATAAGACACCCAGCTCCAGCTAATCTTGCTGCCGCTGTGCTGCCAAGTGGCTAATGCAGTGGCCACTCTCTGTAATATCCTCCAGCTCCATACTGGCCGATTGTTTGATCTCCGCCATGGACTGTAGAAAGAGTCAGGTTTGGGCCTGAATCAAACTGGGTGGCATTACATGTCCATCAATCTTGCACCTCAACAAGATCTTTTTTATTCTATTGATTCATGGGACATGGGCTTTGTTGGCTGGCCAGCATTTATTGCCCATCCCTCGTTGCCCTTGGAGGGCAGTTGAGAGTCAACCACATTGCTGTGGCTCTGGAGTCACAGTCATAGGCCAGACCAGGTAAAGACGGCAGATTTCCTTCCCTAAAGGACACTAGTGAACCAAATGAGTTTTTCTGACAATCGACAACGGTTTCATGGTCATCAGTAGATTCTTAATTCCAGATTTTTAAAATTGAATTCAAATTCCACTATCTGCCGTGGTGGGATTCGAACCCGGGTCCCCAGGACATTAGCTGAGTTTCTGGATTAATAGTCTGGCAATAACACCACTCGGCCAACGCCTCCCCAGGAGTTGCCAATTCTGCTTGTCGTATTCCCTGATGATAATCCAGGAGAAAGTTAACAATAATTTGGACAAATGTGGATGAATTAAGGAAAACCGCCACAGATTTGTTAAAGACAAATTATATTTAATTTGATTGAGTTTTTCACACGGTAATGGGGAGAGTTGATGAGGGTGCGACGATTGATGTGATGTACATGGACTTCTTTTGAGAAAGTGTTACATTGCGGGTTTCTCAGTGATGTTGAAACTCATGGAATCAAAGGAAAAGTGGAGCCATGGCTGTGAAATAGACTGAGTGACAAGAACAGGGGGGGGTGTGATTCCCCAGCCCAGCGCACACTGACTCCAATGGCGGGATGGTTGGAGAATCGCGCAAGAGGGACAATAACATCATCTGTGCCGGGGAGAACTCATTTTGAGATTTTCCCCACCTTTGAGCAGTGACCTAATCTGGTCCACGCCCAGCCAGGACATGAAGCCGATTAGCATATTTAAATCATGCTTAACCTATTCAGAATTGACTCTGAGACTATGGGACAACCTGATCTTTAATAGGGGCACCCAGATCTCTGAGCAGCCAGCCTTTTGATCCCGTACCTCCCTTTCATGGCATGAATTATCTCAACCTGATAACGCCAAGGTTGTGGGTTCGATCCCTGTCCAGGCCAAATGCATTTATATGTGCATGTACAATCCAGGTTCCAGGGCAGCACGGACTCTGCCCTGGAACCTGGATTGTACATGCACATGTGCGGACTCCGCATAGACAGTGACCCAGGCCGGGAATCGAACCTGTGCCCCTGGCGCTGTGAGGCAGCAGTGCTAACCACTGTGCCACCGCGCCTGCCCATGATAATGGTCAGTCACGCAGTCTCCGTTTCCAATCTCTAATCAATTTAAAACAAATAAAGCAAAGTTTGAAGAAAGGGAAGTGAGTGTTGCTCACGGAAGGATTAATCTTTAATCCCTGAACACTGCAGAGCAATCCTGGAGAGGCAGCAACACCAGCAGGGTGGGGGAGGAGATTAACAATGTTGAATATTGATAACATTTACTCCTTGTCACTGTAACAGTGAGATGGAGAGATTGAGATCCACAGAGTCCTAAATGAATCCTAAATCATTAACATGGAAGCATTGAAGTGACTTAAATATGTACACAATGGGACTTAAAACAATATTACTAATGATGAATTATTTGGCAATGAGTCAGCAGTATGAGTAAACACAGTGTGAAGGGAACAGGATGTGGCAGCCGGATATTGCAGTTAGGATGAGGATTGAAGTTCGATTGCTGGGTTGATGGGAAAAGCTTAGCTTAATGTGTGGAGTTTTGGGTGAATTAGCAAGTGTGAGTGGCATGGTGGCACAGTGGTTAGCACTGCTGCCTCACAGCGGCAGGGACCCGGGTTCGATTCCTGGCTTGGGTCACTGTCTGTGTGGAGTTTGCACGTTCTCCCCGTGTCGGTGTGGGTTTCCTCCCACACTCCAAAGATGTGCGGATTAGGTTGATTGGTCATGTTAAATTGACCCCAGTGTCAGGGTGGGATGTGCAGGGTAAACGTGTGGGGAATAGGGCCTGGGTGGGATTGTGGTCGATGCAGTCTCAATGCACTGTAGAGATTCCGTGTGAGATAAAAGGTAAATACAGTTGGCCATTGAGAGCCGGATTAGGATTCTAAAGTAAGGTAAAGTTAGGAATGAGACCAAAACATTGAAAAGGGAGGAGGAGTGGGAAGGAGCAGTCAACGTTCACTCACGCCACAGGGATGCAGGGGGAAGATTACCAATTTAAAAATTCATTCATGGAATGTGGGTGTCGCTGGCTAGACCAGCATTTAGTGCCCAAGCCAATTTGCCCCTTGACAAGGTGATGGTGAGCTGCCTTCTTGAACTGCTGCAGTCCCTGTGCTGTAGGTACACCCACAGTGCTGTTTGGGAGGGAGTTCCAGGATTTTGAGCCAGCGACAGTGAAGTATTGGCGATATCTTTCCAAGTCAGTGTGACTGGGAGGGTGCAGTAACTCAGCCAGATGTCAGGTTCCTGTCACCAAAGCCCCTTTATTGTGTACCAGGGGCGGCACCAGTAGCTTACAGCGAGTCATTCACAAGAATACAAGAAATAGAAGCAGAAGCAGGCCATTCGGCCATTCAATCCTGCCCTGCCATTCAGTACAATCCTGGCTGATCTATGCCATCCTCAGCTCCTTTTCTGTGCCATTTCCCATAGTCCTCTATTCCTCGAGCTATCAAATATTTATCCAGCTCCACTTTAAATACTTCTAATGATCCAGCCTCCACCACCCTTTGGGGCAGAGAATTCCAGAGATTCACCACCCTCTGCGAGAAGAAGTTTCTCACACCTCAGTTTTAAATGATCGGCCCTTTACCTTGTAGCTCTGTCCCCTTGTTCGAGACTCTCCCACTGGTGAAAACATCTCACCATCTACCCTGTCAAGTCCCCCAGGATCTGATATGTTTGAATAAGGTCACCCCCTCACTCTTCTAAACAGGAATACAGTCCGAGCACTGATTCCTGAGGAACGCCACTTGTCACAGCCCTCCATTCAGAAACGCACCCTTCCACTGCTACCCTCTGTCTTCCATGACCAAGCCAGTTGTGTATCCATCTTGCCAGCTCACCTCTGATTCCATGCGACTTCAGCTTCTCTACCAGTCTGCCATGAGGGACCTTGTCAAAGGCCTTACTGAAGTCCATGTAGACAACATCCACTGCCCTACCCTCATCAATCATCTTCATCACTTCCTTGAAAACTCGATCAAGTTAGTGAGACACGACCTCCCCTTCACAAAACCATGTTGCACATAGGATTGCAGGTAATGTCTTGAGATGGATAGAAAGCTGGTAAGCAGATAGGAAGAGAAGAGTTGGCATAAATGGGTCTTTCTGATTGGCAGTCAGTGACTAGTGGGGTTCCGCAGAGATCTGTGCTAGGACCCCAACTGTTCAAATTATATATTAATGATTTGGAAGAGGGAGCTGAATGTATTATTTTCAAATTTGCAGATGATACAAAGTAGGGTGGGAGGGTGAGCTGTGAGGAGGATGCAGAGATGCTTCAGCGTGATTTGGACAGGCTGAGTGTGTGGGCATCTACATGGCAGATGCAGTATAATGTGGATAAATGTGATGTTATCCACTTTGGTAGCAAGACTAGGAAGATAGATTATTACCTGAATGGGTGTAAATTGAGAGAGGTGGATACTCAATGAGACCTTGGAGTCCTCGTGCATCAGTCGCTGAAAGTAAGCGTGCAGGTACAGCAGGCAGTAAAGAAGGCAAATGGTATGTTGGCCTTCATAGCGAGAGGATTTGAGTATAGGAATAGGGCTATTTTATTGCAATTGTATAGGGAGTTGCTGAGGCCACACCTGGAGTATTGTGTGCAGTTTTGGTGTCCTTGTCTGAGGAAGGATGTCCTTGCTATAGAGGGAGTACAGCGAAGGTTCACCAGGCTGATTCCTGGGATGGCAGATCTGTCATAAGAGGAGAGACGAAGTCGGTTAGGATTATATTCACTGGAGTTTAGAAGAGTGAGAGGGGATCTCATAGAAACATAATATTCTAACAGGGTTAAACAGGGTAAATTCAGAAAGAATGTTCCTGATGGTGGGGGAGTCCAGAATTAGGGGTCATAGTTTGAGGATAAGGGATAAACAAAGAACAAAGAACAGTACAGCACAGGAAACAGGCCCTTCGGCCCTCCAAGCCTGTGCCGCTCATTGTTCCAACTAGACCAATCGTTTGTATCCCTCCATTCCCAGGCTGCTCATGTGACTATCCAGGTAAGTCTTAAACGATGTCAGCGTGTCTGCCTCCACCACCCTACTTGGCAGCGCATTCCAGGCCCCCACCACTCTCTGTGTAAAAAACGTCCGTCTGATATCTGAGTTATACCTCGCCCCTCTCACCTTGAGCCCGTGACCCCTCGTGATCGTCACCTCCGACCTGGGAAAAAGCTTCCCATTGTTCACCCTATCTATACCCTTCATAATTTTGTACACTCTATTAGGTCTCCCCTCATTCTCCATCTTTCCAGGGAGAACAAGCCTAGTTTACCCAATCTCTCCTTATAGCTAAGACCCTCCATACGAGGCAACAGCTGGTAAACCTTCTCTGAACTCTCTCTAAAGCCTCCACATCCTTCTGGTAGTGCGGCGACCAGAACTAGACGCAGTACTCCAAATGTGGCCTAATCAGCGTTCTATACAGCTGCAACATCAGACTCCAGCTTTTATACTCTATACCCCATCCTATAAAGGCAAGCATACCATATGCCTCCTTCACCACCTTCTCCACCTGTGCTGCCACCTTCAAGGATTTGTGGACTTGCACACCTAAGTCCTCTGTGTTTCTATACTCTTGATGGCTCTGCCTTTTATTGTATAACTTCCCCCTACATTAGTTCTTCCAAAATGCATCACTTCGCATTTATCTGGATTAAATTCCATCTGCCATTTCTCCGCCCAATTTTCCAGCCTATCTATATCCTGTTGTATTGTCCGACAATGTTTATCGCTATCCGCAAGTCTAGCCATCTTCGTGTCATCCGCAAACTTGCTGATAACACCAGTTACACTTTCTTCCAAATCATTTATATATATCACAAATAGCAGAGGTCCCAGTACAGAGCCCTGCGGAACACCACTGGTCACAGACCTCCAGCTGGAAAAAGACCCTTCGACTGCTACCCTCTGTCTCCTGTGGCCAAGCCAGTTTTCTACCCATCTAGCCATCTCTCCTTGTATCCCATGAGCCTTAACCTTCTTAACCAACCTGCCATGAGGACTTTGTCAAATGCCTTACTGAAATCCATATAGACGACATCCACGGCCCGTCCTTCATCAACCGTTTTTGTCACTTCCTCAAAAAAGCACCAAATTTGTAAGGCACGACCTCCCTCTTACAAAACCATGCTGTCTGTCACTAATGAGATTGTTCCGTTCTAAATGCGCATACATCCTGTCTCTAAAAATCCCCTCCAACAACTTCCCTACCACGGACGTTAAGCTCACTGGCCTATAATTATCCGGGTTATCCCTGCGACCCTTCTTAAATAACGGTACCACATTTGCTATCCGCCAACCCTCAGGGACCTCACCTGTGTCCAATGAAGAGACAAAGATTTCCGTCAGAGGCCCAGCAATTACATCTCTTGTCTCCCTGAGCAGTCTAGGATAGATGCCATCAGGCCCTGGGGATTTGTCAGTTTTAATGTTACCTAAAAAATCTAACACTTTCTCCCTTGTAATGGAGATTCTCTCTAACGGGTCAACACCTCCCTCTGAGACACTCCCAGTCAACAAGTCCCTCTCCTTTGTGAATACCGATGCAAAGTATTAATTTAGGATCTCCCCTTGGGTTCTAAGCATAATTCCCCTCTTTTGTCCCTGAGAGGTCCGACTTTTTCCCTGACAACTCTTTTGTTCCTAACATATGAATAAAATGCCTTAGGATTCTCCTTAATCCTGTCTGCCAAGAACATTTCGTGACTTCTTCTTGCCCTTCTAACTCCCCGTTTGAGTTCTTTCCTACTCTCTCTGTATTCCTCCAGAGTTCTATCTGTTTTCAGTTGCCTGGACCTAACGTACGCCTCTTTTCTTTTTGATCAGATCCTCAATTTCCCTGGTTATCCATGGCTCTTGAATCCTACCTTGCCTATTCTTCCTTTTTACAGGCACATGCCTGTCCTGCAGCCTTATCAACTGTTCCTTAAAAGACTCCCACATGCCAGACGTGGACTTACCCCCGAACAGCCTCTCCCAATCAACGGCCACCAATTCCTGCCTAATCCGGCTATCGTTAGCCTTCCCCCAATTTAGCACTCTACCCTTAGGACAACACTCATCCTTGTCCATTACTATCCTGAAGTTAACAGAGTTGTGGTCACTATTTGCCACATGTTCCCCTACTGAAACGTTGACGACTTGACCGGGCTCATTTCCCAGAACTAGATCCAGTATAGCCCCCTCTCTAGTTGGGCTAGCTACATACTGTTCCAAAGAACCTTCCAGTACGCATTTTACAAATTCCTCCCCGTCCAGACTCCCAGCCCTGAGCACTTTCCAGTCTATACCAGGGAAATTGAAGTCTCCCACTGCAACAACCCTATTTTTTCTGCACATATCCAGAATCTCCTGACATATCCTTTCCTCCACTTCCCGTGGGCTGTTGGGTGGCCTGTAGTACACCCCCAGCATAGTGATTGCACCCTTCCTGTTTCTGAGCTCCACCCACAGCGACTCATTACATGACCCCTCTAAATTGTCCACCCTCTGCACCGCTGTAATATGCTCCCTAACTAATACCGCTAGTAGCTCTTTAGTAGTAGTCCTTTATAGGATGGGGCATAGAGTATAAAAGTTGGGGTCTGATGTTGCAGTTGTATAGAACGTTGGTTCGGCCGCATTTGAAATACTGCGCCCAGATCTGGTCACAATTCTTTAGATATGTGAAAAGAAGAAGATTGGCAAGGACACATGTGGGTTTACTACAGGCAGAGACAGGAGCATTAATAATGCAGAATATGGCTCATCGAGTCTCCCTCACCATTCAAACAGATCGTGGATGATCATCTAACTCTACGCCATGGACTGCAACGATTCAAGAAGGCAGCTCACCAGCACCTTCTCAAGGGCAACTAGGGATGGGCAACAAATGCTGGCCCAGCCAGCGACACCCATGTCCCAGGAATGAATGAAAAAAAGAATAGGAACTAAACTATTATTCGGAGCACGATCGTACCGGCTGTTCACAGCACACTCCCGCTGCAGCGAGGTTGGAGAATTTGGCATCCAGTCAAATCTCTGTTCACTGCAGCAGGATGGAAAAGTCCTGCCGGTGTGAACGGTGGCAACATTCCGGCCTTAGTGTCTGTTTTCAGATCTCGAAACTCTTCCGGAGATAGGGAACCAAGGGGTTTGGGAACCAAACCTTTTCCCAGAGTGAGTAATCCCAGGGGTAAAACCAACAGGGCACTGTGTTTATTTTCCAATTTCTTCGATCACTTTTCTTTGTGCATTAAAGAGTGTTGGAGATGAAGAAAATGCTATTTGACAGGCACAGAATGATCGGTCATTTTGCTTTCTGATTGGCTATGGTGAGGTGGATGCTCTGATGATGGATGTATTTGGAAAAGAATGGTGTTGGAGTGAGGGTCATTGGATGAAAGGCGCCATGTGGAGACACTTCCAGGAATACATACGACTTGATTTGGCTCCCTCAATGTCAACAAAACGAAAGAGATTGTCATCGACTTCAGGAAGTGTAAAGGAGACATTAAACAGTCCACATCAATGGGGATGAAGAAGAAATGGCCGAGAACTTCAGGTTTTGAGGTGTCCAGATCACCAACAGCCTGTTCTGGTCCCCCCCATGCCGACACTATAGCTAAGAAAGCCCACCAACACCTCTACTTTCCCAAAAGATTAAGGAAATTTGGCATGTCAGCTACGACTCTCACCAACTTTTACAGATGCTCCATAGAAAGCCTTCTTTCTGGTTGTATCACAGCTTGGTCTGGCTCCTGCTCTGCCCAAGACCACAAGGAACTACAAAAGGTCGTGAATGTAGCCCAATCCATCACGCAAACCAGCCTCCCATCTATTGAATCTGTCTACAATTCCCGCTGCCTCGGCAAAGCAGCCAGCATAATTAAGGAGCCCAATAACCCCGGACATCCTATCTTCCACCTTCTTCCTTCAGAAAAAAGATACAAAAGTCTGAGGTCATGTACCAACCGACTGAAGACAGCTTCTTCCCTGCTGCCGTCAGAATTTTGAATGGACTTACCTTGCATTAAGTTGATCTTTCTCTACACCCTAGCTTTGACTGTAACACTACATTCTGTACTCTCTTGTTTCCTTCTCTATGAACAGTATGCTTTGTCTGTATAGCGCGCAAGAAACAATACTTTTCACTGTATGCTCATACATGTGACAATAATAAAGCAAATCAAATCAATGTCACCTTAACATGAGAATGGGATCATTGGAGATGGAGTGTCTCCATCTTGAGGTATCATTCTCTCTTTCGGTTCCCTACATCGACAGATCTCGCTCACCTGTGTCGCCATGGATGCTGATCTGTGTTTGCTGGACAGTCTCTCATTGGCCTCTGTCATTGGAGGGCACACCCTGGACACTAAGCAGCCAGCTTTTTTTTTTCATTTGTGGGACATGGGCATCGCTGGCTGGCCAGCATTTATTGCCCATCCTCCGTTGCCCGAGGGCTGTTGAGAGTCAACCACATTGCTGTGACTCTTGAGTCATGTGCAGGCCAGACTGGGTAAGGATGACAGATTTCCTTCCCTAAAGGACATTAGTGAACCAGATGGGTTATTCCGACAATCGACAATGGTTTCATGGTCATCAGTAGATTCTTAATTCCAGATTGTTTTTTATTGAATTCAAATTCCATCATCTGCTGTGGTGGGATTCGAACCGGGGTCCCAGAACGTTAGCTGAGTTTCTGGATTAATAACCGAATGATAATACCACTCGGCCATCGCCTCCCCAGTCTGGAGTTACATTGGGCATCAGGCACTAACACAATGTGGGGTTGGGGCCCGTAGATATGTCCAATGTCAGGGCCCTGACTTCAGAACCACGATTCAGTCTCTGGGGAAGGTTGTGAGCTCACCATGACAAAATGCTGCCATGAGCCACAGTGCTGAGACACTTTGTAAAAGAATATAGAAATGACACTGATCTTTGCTGTTATAACTGTTTATTGCCTCAATGGGAGGTCCATTTGGCCCATTTAGACCCACACAGGAATTTGGGATGGAGTCAGACATTCTGAAACTTGCTTGTTACAGAGGAAGCTCCAACAGTAAACATTGTTTATAAACAGCGCTCGTGTCAAGTAACGCTTTTGTATAACAGCCTGAATTCAGATCAATCAATTAGAACCTGAGACGAAATCTTCCTGGGGTTTCTTCGCTGTTGTCCCCAATCAGCTGGATTTATTGTTTCTTAAAGAATCTTTTGGTGTCTTGTCCATCGATCTTAATGATCTAAATTAAGAAAAAGGATATTCAGTTAGAAAAGAGAGACAGTTTTATAAACGTCCAGGTAGCTATCAGCCTCCTGCAGCCTGCTCACCAACGGAAAGGTTCATGGAAAAATTTGATCAGAATCTGGCCAACACAAAGGGTAACAATGGAGCTGAGGTGTACAGGGAGTGAGAGTGAAGGGGCAAGAGGGCAGGACAAAGCAGGATGGGGTACAGCGTGTGTGAGGGTGGGGAGTTGGATGGAGTATAGTGTGTGTGTATGAGGGTGGGGAGTTGGATGGGGTACAGTGTGTCTGTGAGAGTGGGGAGTTGGATGGGGTATAGTGTGTGTGTGTGAGGGTGGGGAGTTGGATGGGGTACAGTGTGTGTGTGAGGGTGGGGAGTTGGATGGGATACAGTGTGTGTGTGAGGGTGGGGAGTTGGATGGGGTACAGTGTGTGTGTGAGGGTGGGGAGTTGGATGGGGTACAGTGTGTGTGTGTGTGAGGGTGGGGAGTTGGATGGGGTACAGTGTGTGTGTGTGGGTGGGGAGTTGGATGGGGTACAGTGTGTGTGTGTGAGGGTGGGGAGTTGGATGGGGTACAGTGTGTGTGTGAGGGTGGGGAGTTGGATGGGGTACAGTGTGTGTGTGTGTGGGTGGGGAGTTGGATGGGGTATAGTGTGTGTGTGTGAGGGTGGGGAGTTGGATGGGGCACAGGGTGTGTGTGAGGTTGGGGTGTTGGATGGTGTACAGTGTGTGTGTGAGGGTGGGGGGTTGGATGGGGTACAGTGTGTGTGTGTGAGGGTGAGGAGTTGGATGGGGTACAGTGTGTGTGTGTGAGGGTGGGGAGTTGGATGGGATACAGTGTGTGTGTGTGAGGGTGGGGTTTGGATGGGGTACAGTGTGTGTGTGAGGGTGGGGAGTTGGATGGGGTACAGTGTGTGAGAGGTTGGGGATTTGGATGGTGTACAGTGTGTGTGTGAGGGTGGGGTGTTGGATGGGGTACAGTGTGTGTGTGTGAGGGTGGGGTGTTGGATGGGGTACAGTGTGTGTGAGGTTGGGGAGTTGGATGGGGTACAGTGTGTGTGTGAGGGTGGGGAGTTGGGTGGGGTACAGTGTGTGTGTGAGGGTGGGGAGTTGGATGGGGTACAGTGTGTGTGAGGGTGGGGGGTTGGATGGGGTACAGCGTGTGTGTAAGGGTGGGGAGTTGGATGGGGTACAGTGTGTGTGAGGTTGGGGAGTTGGATGGGGTACAGTGTGTGTGTGTGAGGTTGGGGAGTTGGATGGGGTACAGTGTGTGTGTGAGGTTGGGGAGTTGGATGGGGTACAGTGTGTGTGTGAGGTTGGGGAGTTGGATGGGGTACAGTGTGTGTGTGAGGGTGGGGTGTTGGATGGGGTACAGTGTGTGTGAGGGTGGGGTGTTGGATGGGGTACAGTGTGTGTGAGGTTGGGGAGTTGGATGGGGTACAGTGTGTGTGTGAGTTTGGGGAGTTGGATGGGGTACAGTGTGTGTGTGAGGGTGGGGTGTTGGATGGGGTACAGTGTGTGTGAGGTTGGGGAGTTGGATGGGGTACAGTGTGTGTGTGAGGGTGGGGAGTTGGATGGGGTACAGTGTGTGTGAGGGTGGGGAGTTGGATGGGGTACAGTGTGTGTGAGGTTGGGGAGTTGGATGGGGTACAGTGTGTGTGAGGGTGGGGAGTTGGATGGGGTACAGTGTGTGTGAGGTTGGGGAGTTGGATGGGGTACAGTGTGTGTGTGAGGTTGGGGAGTTGGATGGGGTACAGTGTGTGTGAGGGTGGGGAGTTGGTTGGGGTACAGTGTGTGTGAGGGTGGGGAGTTGGTTGGGGTACAGTGTGTGTGTGAGGTTGGGGAGTTGGATGGGGTACAGTGTGTGTGAGGGTGGGGAGTTGGTTGGGGTACAGTGTGTGTGAGGTTGGGGAGTTGGATGGGGTACAGTGTGTGTGTGAGGGTGGGGAGTTGGATGGGGTACAGTGTGTGTGAGGGTGGGGAGTTGGATGGGGTACAGTGTGTGTGTGAGGGTGGGGAGTTGGATGGGGTACAGTGTGTGTGTGAGGGTGGGGAGTTGGATGGGGTACAGTGTGTGTGTGAGGGTGGGGAGTTGGATGGGGTACAGTGTGTGTGTGTGAGGGTGGGGAGTTGGATGGGGTACAGTGTGTGTGTGAGGCTCGGGAGTTGGATGGGATACAGTGTGTGTGTGAGGGTGGGGAGTTGGATGGGGTACAGTGTGTGTGTGAGGGTGGGGAGTTGGATGGGGTACAGTGTGTGTGTGTGAGGGTGGGGAGTTGGATGGGGTACAGTGTGTGTGTGTGGGTGGGGAGTTGGATGGGGTACAGTGTGTGTGTGTGTGAGGGTGGGGAGTTGGATGGGGTACAGTGTGTGTGTGTGAGGGTGGGGAGTTGGATGGGGTACAGTGTGTGTGTGTGTGGGTGGGGAGTTGGATGGGGTATAGTGTGTGTGTGTGAGGGTGGGGAGTTGGATGGGGCACAGGGTGTGTGTGAGGTTGGGGTGTTGGATGGTGTACAGTGTGTGTGTGAGGGTGGGGGGTTGGATGGGGTACAGTGTGTGTGTGTGAGGGTGAGGAGTTGGATGGGGTACAGTGTGTGTGTGAGGGTGGGGAGTTGGATGGGATACAGTGTGTGTGTGTGTGAGGGTGGGGTTTGGATGGGGTACAGTGTGTGTGTGAGGGTGGGGAGTTGGATGGGGTACAGTGTGTGAGAGGTTGGGGATTTGGATGGTGTACAGTGTGTGTGTGAGGGTGGGGTGTTGGATGGGGTACAGTGTGTGTGTGTGAGGGTGGGGTGTTGGATGGGGTACAGTGTGTGTGAGGTTGGGGAGTTGGATGGGGTACAGTGTGTGTGTGAGGGTGGGGAGTTGGGTGGGGTACAGTGTGTGTGTGAGGGTGGGGAGTTGGATGGGGTACAGTGTGTGTGAGGGTGGGGGGTTGGATGGGGTACAGCGTGTGTGTAAGGGTGGGGAGTTGGATGGGGTACAGTGTGTGTGAGGTTGGGGAGTTGGATGGGGTACAGTGTGTGTGTGTGAGGTTGGGGAGTTGGATGGGGTACAGTGTGTGTGTGAGGTTGGGGAGTTGGATGGGGTACAGTGTGTGTGTGAGGTTGGGGAGTTGGATGGGGTACAGTGTGTGTGTGAGGGTGGGGTGTTGGATGGGGTACAGTGTGTGTGAGGGTGGGGTGTTGGATGGGGTACAGTGTGTGTGAGGTTGGGGAGTTGGATGGGGTACAGTGTGTGTGTGAGTTTGGGGAGTTGGATGGGGTACAGTGTGTGTGTGAGGGTGGGGTGTTGGATGGGGTACAGTGTGTGTGAGGTTGGGGAGTTGGATGGGGTACAGTGTGTGTGTGAGGGTGGGGAGTTGGATGGGGTACAGTGTGTGTGAGGGTGGGGAGTTGGATGGGGTACAGTGTGTGTGAGGTTGGGGAGTTGGATGGGGTACAGTGTGTGTGAGGGTGGGGAGTTGGATGGGGTACAGTGTGTGTGAGGTTGGGGAGTTGGATGGGGTACAGTGTGTGTGTGAGGTTGGGGAGTTGGATGGGGTACAGTGTGTGTGAGGGTGGGGAGTTGGTTGGGGTACAGTGTGTGTGAGGGTGGGGAGTTGGTTGGGGTACAGTGTGTGTGTGAGGTTGGGGAGTTGGATGGGGTACAGTGTGTGTGAGGGTGGGGAGTTGGTTGGGGTACAGTGTGTGTGAGGTTGGGGAGTTGGATGGGGTACAGTGTGTGTGAGGTTGGGGAGTTGGATGGTGTAATGTTTATCTGTGGAATGAGCTGTTGTGTATATGGAAATTGTTTGGATGTTTCCTACTGCTCTGTGCATCCCAGAGCCCTCAGCCTCCTGCGCGCCCCCGCTCCGATCCCCATACTGTTCCCCCACAGCCCTCATTTATCCCCTGACCCCGCTCCCTGGCATTTGTCCCCAACTCTATGAGCCCCTCCCCCAACTCTCTAACCCAGAATTTCATCGAGCTTTTCCAAAGTTCCCGGGCCCACATCCTATCCCTGGTTGTTGCTCCTATGTAGCCCCCTCTCCCACCTCTTGGTTAGACACTGGGGCAGGATCTTCACCATTTCTTGCCATCCCCCGTTCTATGTTAGTCTGTGCCCACACGGCACTGATGTTCCAGTGATAATAAATGCAAACAGCCGTCTTTTAAAATGGATTTACATTTTGTTCCCCCAGCCCTCTATTTCGATCTCTCTCTATCCCTCTATCCCTACTGTGTCTATCCCTCTCTGTCCCCCATCCCACTGTGTCTATCCCTCTCTGTCCCCCATCCCACTGTGTCTATCCCTCTCTGTCCCCCATCCCACTGTGTCTATCCCTCTCTGTCCCTCTATCCCAGTGTGTGTCTATCCCTCTCTGTCCCTCTATCCCAGTGTGTGTCTATCCCTCTCTGTCCCTCTATCCCAGTGTGTGTTTATCCCTCTCTGTCCCTCTATCCCAGTGTGTGTCTATCCCTCTCTGTCCCTCTATCCCAGTGTGTGTCTATCCTCTCTGTCCCTCTATCCCAGTGTGTGTCTATCCCTCTCTGTCCCTCTATCCCAGTGTGTGTCTATCCTCTCTGTCCCTCTATCCCAGTGTGTGTCTATCCCTCTCTGTCCCTCTATCCCAATGTGTGTCTATCCCTCTCTGTCCCTCTATCCCAATGTGTGTCTAACCCTCTCTGTCCCCCATCCCACTGTGTCTATCCCTCTCTGTCCCTCTATCCCAGTGTGTGTCTATCCCTCTATGTCCCCCTATCCCAATGTGTGTCTATCCCCCTCTCTCCCTCTATCCCATTGTATCAATCCTTCTCTGTCCCTCTATCCCAGTGTGTGTCTAACCCTCTCTGTCCCTCTATCCCAGTGTGTCTATCCCTCTCTGTCCCTCTATCCCAGTGTGTGTCTATCCTCTCTGTCCCTCTATCCCAGTGTGTTTCTATCCCTCTCTGTCCCCTCTATCCCAGTGTGTGTCTATCCCTCTCTGTCCCTCTATCCCAGTGTGTGTCTATCCCTCTCTGTCCCTCTATCCCAGTGTGTGTCTAACCCTCTCTGTCCCTCTATCCCACTGTGTCTATCCCTCTCTGTCCCTCTATCCCAGTGTGTGTCTATCCCTCTCTGTCCCTCTATCCCAGTGTGTGTCTATCCCTCTCTGTCCCTCTATCCCAGTGTGTGTCTATCCCTCTATCCCAGTGTGTGTCTATCCCTCTCTGTCCCTCTATCCCAGTGTGTGTCTATCCCTCTCTGTCCCTCTATCCCAGTGTGTGTCTATCCCTCTCTGTCCCTCTATCCCAGTGTGTGTCTAACCCTCTCTGTCCCTCTATCCCAGTGTGTGTCTATCCCTCTCTGTCCCTCTATCCCAGTGTGTGTCTAACCCTCTCTGTCCCTCTATCCCAGTGTGTGTCTATCCTCTCTGTCCCTCTATCCCAGTGTGTTTCTATCCCTCTCTGTCCCCTCTATCCCAGTGTGTGTCTATCCCTCTCTGTCCCTCTATCCCAGTGTGTGTCTATCCCTCTCTGTCCCTCTATCCCAGTGTGTGTCTAACCCTCTCTGTCCCTCTATCCCACTGTGTCTATCCCTCTCTGTCCCTCTATCCCAGTGTGTGTCTATCCCTCTCTGTCCCTCTATCCCAGTGTGTGTCTATCCCTCTCTGTCCCTCTATCCCAGTGTGTGTCTATCCCTCTCTGTCCCTCTATCCCAGTGTGTGTCTATCCCTCTCTGTCCCTCTATCCCACTGTGTCTATCCCTCTCTGTCCCTCTATCCCACTGTGTCTATCCCTCTCTGTCCCTCTATCCCAGTGTGTGTCTAACCCTCTCTGTCCCTCTATCCCAGTGTGTGTCTATCCCTCTCTGTCCCTCTATCCCAGTGTGTGTCTATCCCTCTCTGTCCCTCTATCCCAGTGTGTGTCTATCCCTCTCTGTCCCTCTATCCCACTGTGTCTATCCCTCTCTGTCCCTCTATCCCAATGTGTGTCTATCCTCTCTGTGCCTCTATCCCAGTGTGTGTCTATCCTCTCTGTCCCTCTATCCCAGTGTGTGTCTATCCCTCTCTGTCCCTCTATCCCAGTGTGTGTCTATCCCTCTCTGTCCCTCTATCCCAGTGTGTGTCTATCCTCTCTGTCCCTCTATCCCAGTGTGTGTCTATCCCTCTCTGTCCCTCTATCCCAATGTGTGTCTATCCCTCTCTGTCCCCCATCCCACTGTGTCTATCCCTCTCTGTCCCTCTATCCCAGTGTGTGTCTAACCCTCTCTGTCCCTCTATCCCACTGTGTCTATCCCTCTCTGTCCCTCTATCCCAGTGTGTGTCTATCCCTCTCTGTCCCTCGATCCCAGTGTGTGTCTATCCCTCTCTGTCCCTCTATCCCAGTGTGTGTCTATCCCTCTCTGTCCCTCTATCCCAGTGTGTGTCTAACCCTCTCTGTCCCTCTATCCCAGTGTGTGTCTATCCCTCTCTGTCCCTCTATCCCAGTTTGTGTCTATCCCTCTCTGTCCCTCTATCCCAGTGTGTGTCTATCCCTCTCTGTCCCTCTATCCCAGTGTGTGTCTAACCCTCTCTGTCCCTCTATCCCAGTGTGTGTCTATCCTTCTCTGTCCCTCTATCCCACTGTGTCTATCCCTCTCTGTCCCTCTATCCCACTGTGTCTATCCCTCTCTGTCCCTCTATCCCAGTGTGTGTCTAACCCTCTCTGTCCCTCTATCCCAGTGTGTGTCTATCCCTCTCTGTCCCTCTATCCCAGTGTGTGTCTATCCCTCTCTGTCCCTCTATCCCAGTGTGTGTCTATCCCTCTCTGTCCCTCTATCCCAATGTGTGTCTAACCCTCTCTGTCCCTCTATCCCAATGTGTGTCTATCCTCTCTGTGCCTCTATCCCAGTGTGTGTCTATCCCTCTCTGCGCCTCTATCCCAGCGTGTGTCTATCCCTCTCTGTCCCTCTACCACTGTGTCTATCCCTCTCTGTCCCTCTATCCCAGTGTGTGTCTATCCCTCTCTGTCCCTCTATCCCAGTGTGTGTCTATCCCTCTCTGTCCCTCTATCCCAGTGTGTGTCTATCCTCTCTGTCCCTCTATCCCAATGTGTGTCTATCCCTCTCTGTCCCTCTATCCCAGTGTGTGTCTATCCTCTCTGTCCCTCTATCCCAATGTGTGTCTATCCTCTCTGTCCCTCTACCACTGTGTCTATCCCTCTCTGTCCCTCTATCCCAGTGTGTGTCTATCCCTCTCTGTCCCTCTACCACTGTGTCTATCCCTCTCTGTCCCTCTATCCCAGTGTGTGTCTATCCCTCTCTGTCCCTCTATCCCAGTGTGTGTCTATCCCTCTCTGTCCCTTTATCCCAGTGTGTGTCTATCCTCTCTGTCCCTCTATCCCAATGTGTGTCTATCCCTCTCTGTCCCTCTATCCCAGTGTGTGTCTATCCTCTCTGTCCCTCTATCCCAATGTGTGTCTATCCCTCTCTGTCCCTCTATCCCAGTGTGTGTCTATCCCTCTCTGTCCCTCTATCCCAGTGTGTGTCTATCCTCTCTGTCCCTCTATCCCAATGTGTGTCTATCCCTCTCTGTCCCTCTATCCCAGTGTGTGTCTATCCCTCTCTGTCCCTCTATCCCAGTGTGTGTCTATCCCTCTCTGTCCCTCTATCCCAGCGTGTGTCTATCCCTCTCTGTCCCTCTATCCCAGCGTGTGTCTATCCCTCTCTGTCCCTCTATCCCAGCGTGTGTCTATCCCTCTCTGTCCCTCTATCCCAGTGTGTGTCTATCTTAGTCCTGAAAGACTCTGTGCCTCTTTCTCTCTGTCTGTTACTCACCTGCACCAAGGTATCACCTTGAATTTCTCGGATCGTGATGAATTCCTTTCCATCGGGCAGTATTTTAAAATGTCCCTCTAAGCGGTTCATTGTGGTCAAACTAAACTTTCCCTGAAAAGGAAAAAGGAGGAATTATTCTAAAGTGCCCGGGGACCTTGTATACAGATCTTGGTAGTTCCCACGCTGCCTGAAACGTTTCTGCTCATTTACCAAATAGTTTCACTTCAGACAACCTCTCAGTGTCCACCCTGTGACGCTCCTTCAGAATCTTATATAGAATGGTCAGGTTCTCAGCCCTCCCATGCCATGGACCAGTCTGGTGAACTATAATTGCCTCCAATGCAATGACATCCTTCCCCATGCGCCAAAATAAATAATCTCTCTTCCCCACACATCTTCTCCCTCAATGCCTACTCACTTCACCTGCCTATATTTCTTCACAGCCTCTCTATATCCTCCTCTGGCATTCCCACCTAGCTTTGTATTAATACAAAACCTAGATACATTACTCTCTGACTCTTTATCTAAGTCATTAATATAGATCGTAAATAGCTGAGACCTCAGTACAGATCATTGTGCTACTCCACTGCTCTCACCTTACTGATACCTGCTCTCTGCTCCCTGTCCACTGACAGTCGGAGGCTTTTTCCCAGTGTAGAAATGTCAGTTACTAGGGAACATAGGTTTAAGGTAAAAGCGGGAAAGTTTAAAGGAGATGTGAGAGGCAAGTTTTTTACACAGAGGATGAGTGCCTGGAACTCGCTGCCAGAGGAGGTGGGAGAAACAGATACAATAGCAATGTTTAAGACATTGACAGATACATGAATAGGCAGCGGATAGAGGAGTACGGACCATGCAGAGGCAAATGGACATTAGTTTAGAAAGACATCATGTGTCAGCACAGCCTTGGTGGGCTGAAGGGCTGTTCTTTGTTCAATCCTTTATGTACACTAATATATCACCTCCACTCCACCAGTCCTTATCTTATGTATCCACCTTTTATGTGGCACTTTGTGTGTGTGCATCCCCCTTATTCACCACCCCCCCCACTACCCAGACCGATTGCCACCCCTGTCCCCCTCCCCCACACTGATCGCCCACAGAGTGGCAGCGGACCCCCCTGCCCCCCCACCAGAGATCCATCTGCCCCCCCCCACCAGAGATCCATCTGCCCCCCCCACCAGAGATCCATCTGCCCCCCCCCCCCCCCCCACCAGAGATACATCTTCCCCCCCCTCCCTGAGATAGATCTTACCCGCCTCCCTCCTCCCCCCCCACCACTGATCTGAGTCAGAGAGCTGTTGGAAACGTTGAACACGCTCTTCAGAGGCTGGAGCGCCCAATTCAGACTTTTATTTAGCAGGTCCCTAAAAGCGCGGTTCCGGGTCGGTAAACGCGGTGGTAAAGGGGGAAATGCTGATAGAGTTGGGCGGGCAGTTCATTAATTCAATTTAAATGCATGCAAATGCATTTAAATCGTTGTTGCGCCCGATTTGGGCGTGGAACGGATCCCCGCCATTCGCGGGTCTCGGTAAAGTGGCGCTCTGCGCGGACACGGGTGCAGATCGCGATAAAGGCCTCACATCCGACTTTACCGAAAACGGGCGCAAATTGTTGGTAAAATCAGGCCCTTTGTGTGAAGAAGTTCCTCCTCAACTCAGTCCTAAATCTGCTTCGTCTTATCAAATGCCTCTGGGAAATACAGGTATACAATACCTGCCAGTTCCCCTTTACCACCCTACTAGTTACATCCTCAGAGAATCTCTAATTAATTTGCCAAACAGAATTTCAGTTTAACTTGTTGTGATCATACTGAGCTTTGCCGAGTGCATTAGAGTTTCAGTACATTCCCAATGACTGACATCAGGCTGACATTCCCTCTTTTCCCTCTTTCTCCTGTCTCCAATAACAGTGTTACATTTGTTATCTTTCAATCTGTTGGGACTATTCCACAATCTAGCCGATTTTGGAAAATAATAACTGTGCACCTACTATTTTTGCCTCTTTCTCTTTTAGGTTCCGCGGGCGGAGGACATCAGATCCTGGAGATTTGTCAGATTTTAGTCCATTTAGTTTTGCCATTAAGTTTATTTATTCGTGTCACAAGTAGGCTTACATTAACACTGCAATTAAGTTACTGTGAAAATCCCCCAGTCGCCACTCTCCAGCGCCTGTTTGGGTTACACTGAGGGGGAATTTAGCACGGCCAATCCACCCTAACCAGCACATCTTTCAGACTGTGGGAGGAAACTGGAGCACCCGGAGGAAACCCACGCAGACACGGGGAGAACATGCAGACTCCACACAGACAGTGACCCAAGCTGGGAACTGAATCTGGGTTCCTGGCACTGTGAGGCAGCAGTGTTAACCACTGTGTCACTGTGGCCACACCTCATTGCTGATGTTAATTACTTTAATTGCCTCACTCTTATTCACCCCTAGGTTACTCTATTTCTGGTCTGGAACTTGTGTCTTCTGTTGTGATGACAAGACAAAAAATACTTGTTCAATGATGATGCCATTTCCTCATTCCCCATTATCATTCCCCCTGTCTCAGCATCAAAGGGACCAACATGAACTCCAGCTACTCTCCTCCTTTTTATATACTTATAAAAGCTCTTACAATCTGTTTTAATATTCTGACTAGTTTACTCTTAGATTTCAGGGGCAATTCTCACAGCTGCTGCGCTGTTCTAGCAGATCAAGGGGCCTGGAGACAACAGTGGAGGCCGTTCAGCGGGCTCCCCGCTGGGTGCCATGGCCTCTGTGCCACTCCAGGGAATGGAGTCGGCGTGGAGCTGGAGTCGGCGTGGAGCTGGAGTCGGCGTGGAGCTGGCGTGGAGCTGGAGTCGGCGTGGAGCTGGAATCGGCGTGGAGCTGGTTTACATATTGAAATCTGGATTTAAATATCAGTAGTGGGCCCGGGACTGAAATCTCCGAGCCCGTTAGCCTCTCCTCCCCTGCCAGGAGTGGTTCACTCCAGTGGGGTTTACAACAGCTCCCCACTAGCAGGGAGCTGACAGCCCGATATCGCCGGAGTGAAGGGGAGGGCCATGGAGGTCCCCCAGGAGATCAAGCGTAAGAGGGGGGTCCCCCTGGCCATTGCCAGCCTGGCAGTGCTCAAGGGGCAAAGTGGCAACGCCCCACTGGGCATCAGGCAGTGCCAAGGGGTCAGGGTTATTGGGGGCTGGGCCTATTGGGGTGGGGCCTATTGGGGGCAGGGCCTATTGGGGGGGGAGATTGGTGAGGGTGGGGGGGGGGTCCCGCTGCCATTCTGCAGTCGGGATCAGTGGCAGAGGGAGGGAAGGGGCTGATCAGGCCTTGCCATTGGGGTAGGGGGGGGTGCCGGGGGGGGGGTAGGGTGGGTCATCTGGGCTAGCCCAGAGATGTTTGGGAGGCCAGTGATGGGAGAGTGGGGGGGATCAGAGGGGCAGCAATGGGGAGGGGGGAGGGTTGCGGAGTTGGGCAGCGATCGAGCTGGACAGTGATGGGGAGGTTGGCCATGCGGGGCTATTGCTCATGCACCGATCTCAGTGCTGACAGATCAGCACACGGGCAATGACCCGCTCAGCGCTATGCTGCCGGCCTCTCCACCCGCAGTCGACCCTGCCCACTGATTTTCAGTGTGAATCTCTGAGGCATTCTGCAGCACTCAGAGTGTGGGAGATTCTGAAAATGCCACTAAAACAACACGTGGAGTTACTCCTGTTTTTGCTCGCATTCAGCACCTTTCTTGGAGAATCCCGAGCATCATTCCTTTCTCTTTTTAATAACATTCAGGTGGCTTTCTGCTGGTTTTGAGAACACTTGCTTAGCTTCAGACTTACTGGTATTCTTTGCAACATTATCATTGTTATTTTAATCTAATACTGTCCTCTGCTGGAGGGTTTGCTCCAAACATGCCATCTTGCCAGTGAGAATTTTGTTTGTCAAACTCCCCGGGCTTTGGGAGTACACTGCCATCCCACACATGGAGTGTCTGGTCTCAACACTCCGACCTTTTCCTCTACTCAGCAGGGTCTCCTGCATCGCCCTGGATCACATCCAGCTCTTTCCCTGGATCATTTGCTGTATATTTGTAAATAGCTACAAACATTGAGCAAGATTTGCTGTTAACATTCAGAATAATACAATAGCTATTAGCTGCTTCTCTTGAGAGTGACACCCTCCTGTCCCTGACCACAGACAAAATACAAAGTCCGAGGGGATGTGACTCTTTCCTGGAACAAAGTGTCTCGATAACTTCCCCTCCCCCCACCCCGCACAACCCCCTCAAGCATTGCAGTGTCCAGAGCTCAGACTCCAGCTCATCAACTGAGCTCCGACATACAACAGCTACAACACACCACCTGCCCTGCCATCTTTATTCTGTACCGCTCTGACAAAGGGTCACCCAGACTCGAAATGTTGCCTCTATTCTCTCTCCACTGTCAGACCTGCTGTTTTTGTTTCAGATTCCAGCATCTGCAGTATTTTGCTTTTATCTTTATTGTATGTTCTTTAACTAATTAGGTTTCAAGTTTAGAAATATAACTCAGTTGTTAGCTGTGGTTATATTAAATAGTTTAACTGGTTAAATTATATATTTAATGCAATACTTATATTCTCCCAGTACTGGTTTAAATTACTGGCCCACTTACATAGAACATAGAACAGTACAGCACAGGAACCTGCCCTTCGACCTGCCCTTGGTCCCTATCCCTTTATTCCTTACACATTTGTCTGCTTAGCTAAAAGCCCCTCAAACGCCCCTATCGTATCTGCCTGCACCACCACCCCTGGCAGTGCGTTCCAGACACTGACCACTCTCTGTGTAAAAAACCTGCCCCTCACATCTCCTTTCAACTCCCCCCCCCCCCCCCCCCCGCCCCCCGTTGCCTTAAGTGCACGCCACTTAAAACTCACCTAATTAATGTCTTTTGACACTGACCAGTTTCGAGAGACTTCAAAAAATATATATAAATCAGCACCTCCTCCCTCTGTACACCAAATTCCATGGCCGAATTCCCATGTTAGCATTCGTTCTTCATTGATTTTTTTTTACAGAGGGCTGGTGACTCACACCCAGTTGCTGGAATTTTATCTGCACACCTCCCCGGAATTGCGAGGCTCGCAAAACGGCATTCTCCGCTGGCCTTGGGTGGATCTTACGAGCCCTGGGCGGGGGAGGCGGTAAAATTCCGGCACGTATATCTGTTTCCTGCTCCAGTAATTGACACCAATTCAGGGAAGCATCTTCAATTGATTGTCAGATAAGTGCCTCTGCCCGGCAGTTTCTGTTTAATGAGGTGTTTTTAACGAGCTTGTAGTTTTACGTTCCTAGCTGGAGTCTGATTTTTAATCTGAACGATGGCCTGAAAGGAACTTACCAGAGATATCTGACCTGCACCAAATCTCCAAGTTAGCGCTCATTCCATGTTGCAGTCTTCTCCCCAACCCAAAGAACAAAAAACAAAGAACAAAGAACAGCACAGGAACAGGCCCTTTGGCCCTCCAAGCCGGTGCCAGTCATGATGGCCTTACTAACCCAAAAAAAAACCTTCTGCCCTTACTCAGTCCGTATCCCTCTATTCCCTCCCTATTCATCGACCCATCCAGGTGCCTCTTAAATGTTGCTGATGTTCCTGCTTCCACCACCTCCTCTGGCAGCGCGTTCCAGGCACCCACCACTCTCTGCGTGAAAAACTTCCCCCGCACATCTCCCTTAAACTTTCCCCCTCTCTCCTTGAACCTGTGCCCCCTTGTAATTAACACTTCCACCCTGGGGAAAAGCCTCTGACTGTCCACCCTCTCTCTGCCTCTCATCATTTTGTAGACCTCTGTCAGATCTCCCCTCAGCCTCCATCTTTCCAGTGAAAACAATCCTAGTTTATTCAACCCCTCCTCATAGCCAACACCCTCGAGACCAGGCAACATCCTGGTGAACCTTCTCTGCACTCTCTCCAAAGCTTCCACGTCCTTCTGGTAGTGTGGTGAATTACACTGGGTCTGTGCTGAATTATCATAGAAATCATAGAAACCCGACAGTGCAGAAAGAGGCCATTCGGCCCATCGAGTCTGCACCGACCACAATCCCACCCAGGCCCCAGCCCCATATCCCTACATATTTACCCACTAATCCCTCTAACCTACGCATCGCAGGACTCTAAGGGGCAATTTTTAGTATGGCCAATCAACCTAACCCGCACATCTTTGGACTGTGGGAGGAAACCGGAGCACCCGGAGGAAACCCACGCAGACTCGAGGAGAAAGTGCAAACTCCACACAGACTGTGACCCAAGCCGGGAATCGAACCCAGGTCCCTGAAGCTGTGAAGCAGCAGTGCTAACCACTGTGCTACCGTGCCGCCCGTTTTTACACTGGGCAGTGCTAACCCAAATTACACTGGGTCTGCACTGAATTACACTGGGTCTGCGCTGAAGTACACTGGGTCTGCGCTGAATTACACTGGGTCTGCGCTGAATTACACTGGGTCTGCGCTGAATTACACTGGATCTGCATTGAATTATACTGGGCTTGTGCTGAACTGCACTGGGTCTGTGCTGAATTACACTGGGTCTGCGCTGAATTACACTGGGTCTGTGCTGAACTGCATTGGGTCTGTGCTGAATTACACAGGGTCTGCATTGAACTGCACTGGGTCTGTGCTGAGTTACACTGGGTCTGTGCTGAATTACACTGGGTCTGTGCTGAATTACACTGGGTCTGTGCTGAATTACACTGGGTCTGTGCTGAATTACACTGGGTCCGTGCTGAATTACACTGGGTCTGCACTGAATTACACTGGGTCTGTGCTGAATTACACTGGGTCTGTGCTGAATTACACTGGGTCTGCACTGAATTACACTGGGTCTGCGCTGAATTACACTGGGTCTGTGCTGAACTGCACTGGGTCTGTGCTGAATTACACAGGGTCTGCATTGAACTGCACTGGGTCTGTGCTGAATTACACTGGGTCTGTGCTGAATTACACTGGGTCTGTGCTGAATTACACTGGGTCTGCGCTGAATTACACTGGGTCTGTGCTGAATTACACTGGGTCTGCATTGAACTGCACTGTGTCTGTGCTGAGTTAGAATGGGTCTGTGCTGAACTGCACTGGGTCTGCACTGAATTACACAGGGGCTGCGCTGAATTACACTCGGTCTGCACTGAATTACACTGGGTCTGTGCTGAATTACACTGGGTCTGTGCTGAATTACACTGGGTCTGTGCTGAATTACACTGGGTCTGCGTTGAATTACACTGGGTCTGTGCTGAACTGCACTGGGTCTGTGCTGAATTACACTGGGTCTGCACTGAATTACACAGGGGCTGCGCTGAATTACACTGGGTCTGTGCTGAATTACACTGGGTCTGTGCTGAATTACACTGGGTCTGTGCTGAATTACACTGGGTCTGTGCTGAATTACACTGGGTCTGTGCTGAATTACACTGGGTCTGCATTGAATTACACTGGGTCTGTGCTGAATTACACTGGGTCTGTGCTGAACTGCACTGGGTCTGTGCTGAACTGCACTGGGTCTGTGCTGAATTACACTGGGTCTGTGCTGAATTACACTGGGTCTGTGCTGAATTACACTGGGTCTGCATTGAATTACACTGGGTCTGTGCTGAATTACACTGGGTCTGTGCTGAATTACACTGGGTCTGCATTGAATTACACTGGGTCTGTGCTGACTTACACAGGGTCCATGCTGAATTACACTGGGTCTGCGCTGAATTACACTGGGTCTGTGCTGAACTGCATTGGGTCTGTGCTGAATTACACAGGGTCTGCATTGAACTGCACTGGGTCTGTGCTGAGTTACACTGGGTCTGTGCTGAATTACACAGGGTCCGTGCTGAATTACACTGGGTCTGCGCTGAATTACACTGGGTCTGTGCTGAACTGCACTGGGTCTGTGCTGAATTACACAGGGTCTGCATTGAACTGCACTGGGTCTGTGCTGAATTACACTGGGTCTGTGCTGAATTACACTGGGTCTGCGCTGAATTACACTGGGTCTGTGCTGAATTACACTGGGTCTGCATTGAACTGCACTGGGTCTGTGCTGAGTTAGAATGGGTCTGTGCTGAACTGCACTGGGTCTGCACTGAATTACACAGGGGCTGCGCTGAATTACACTGGGTCTGCACTGAATTACACTGGGTCTGTGCTGAATTACACTGGGTCTGTGCTGAATTACACTGGGTCTGTGCTGAATTACACTGGGTCTGCATTGAATTACACTGGGTCTGTGCTGAACTGCACTGGGTCTGTGCTGAATTACACTGGGTCTGCACTGAATTACACAGGGGCTGCGCTGAATGACACTGGGTCTGTGCTGAATTACACTGGGTCTGTGCTGAATTACACTGGGTCTGTGCTGAATTACACTGGGTCTGTGCTGAATTACACTGGGTCTGCATTGAATTACACTGGGTCTGTGCTGAATTACACTGGGTCTGTGCTGAACTGCACTGGGTCTGTGCTGAACTGCACTGGGTCTGTGCTGAATTACACTGGGTCTGTGCTGAATTACACTGGGTCTGTGCTGAATTACACTGGGTCTGCATTGAACTGCACTGGGTCTGTGCTGAATTACACTGGGTCTGTGCTGAATTACACTGGGTCTGTGCCGAATTACACTGGGTCTGCATTGAACTGCACTGGGTCTGTGCTGAATTACACTGGGTCTGCATTGAACTGCACTGGGTCTGCATTGAACTGCACTGGGTCTGTGCTGAATTACACTGGATCTGTGCTGAATTACACTGGGACTGCATTGAACTGCACTGGGTCTGTGCTGAATTACACTGGGTCTGTGCTGAATTACACTGGGTCTGTGCTGAACTGCACTGCATCTGTGCTGAATTACACTGGGTCTGTGCTGAACTGCACTGGGTCTGTGCTGAATTACACTGGGTCTGTGCTGAATTACACTGGGTCTGTGCTGAATTACACTGGGTCTGCATTGAACTGCACTGGGTCTGTGCTGAATTACACTGGGTCTGTGCTGACTTACACTGGGTCTGTGCTGAATTACACTGGGTCTGTGCTGAATTGCACTGCGTCTGTGCTGAATTACACTGGGTCTGTGCTGAATTACACTGGGTCTGTGCTGAATTACACTGGGTCTGTGCTGAATTACACTGGGTCTGCGCTGAATTACACTGGGTCTGTGCTGAATTACACTGGGTCTGCATTGAACTGCACTGTGTCTGTGCTGAGTTAGAATGGGTCTGTGCTGAACTGCACTGGGTCTGCACTGAATTACACAGGGGCTGCGCTGAATTACACTCGGTCTGCACTGAATTACACTGGGTCTGTGCTGAATTACACTGGGTCTGTGCTGAATTACACTGGGTCTGTGCTGAATTACACTGGGTCTGCATTGAATTACACTGGGTCTGTGCTGAACTGCACTGGGTCTGTGCTGAATTACACTGGGTCTGCACTGAATTACACAGGGGCTGCGCTGAATTACACTGGGTCTGTGCTGAATTACACTGGGTCTGTGCTGAATTACACTGGGTCTGTGCTGAATTACACTGGGTCTGTGCTGAATTACACTGGGTCTGTGCTGAATTACACTGGGTCTGCATTGAATTACACTGGGTCTGTGCTGAATTACACTGGGTCTGTGCTGAACTGCACTGGGTCTGTGCTGAACTGCACTGGGTCTGTGCTGAATTACACTGGGTCTGTGCTGAATTACACTGGGTCTGTGCTGAATTACACTGGGTCTGCATTGAATTACACTGGGTCTGTGCTGAATTACACTGGGTCTGTGCTGAATTACACTGGGTCTGCATTGAATTACACTGGGTCTGTGCTGACTTACACAGGGTCCATGCTGAATTACACTGGGTCTGCGCTGAATTACACTGGGTCTGTGCTGAACTGCATTGGGTCTGTGCTGAATTACACAGGGTCTGCATTGAACTGCACTGGGTCTGTGCTGAGTTACACTGGGTCTGTGCTGAATTACACAGGGTCCGTGCTGAATTACACTGGGTCTGCGCTGAATTACACTGGGTCTGTGCTGAACTGCACTGGGTCTGTGCTGAATTACACAGGGTCTGCATTGAACTGCACTGGGTCTGTGCTGAATTACACTGGGTCTGTGCTGAATTACACTGGGTCTGCGCTGAATTACACTGGGTCTGTGCTGAATTACACTGGGTCTGCATTGAACTGCACTGGGTCTGTGCTGAGTTAGAATGGGTCTGTGCTGAACTGCACTGGGTCTGCACTGAATTACACAGGGGCTGCGCTGAATTACACTGGGTCTGCACTGAATTACACTGGGTCTGTGCTGAATTACACTGGGTCTGTGCTGAATTACACTGGGTCTGTGCTGAATTACACTGGGTCTGCATTGAATTACACTGGGTCTGTGCTGAACTGCACTGGGTCTGTGCTGAATTACACTGGGTCTGCACTGAATTACACAGGGGCTGCGCTGAATGACACTGGGTCTGTGCTGAATTACACTGGGTCTGTGCTGAATTACACTGGGTCTGTGCTGAATTACACTGGGTCTGTGCTGAATTACACTGGGTCTGCATTGAATTACACTGGGTCTGTGCTGAATTACACTGGGTCTGTGCTGAACTGCACTGGGTCTGTGCTGAACTGCACTGGGTCTGTGCTGAATTACACTGGGTCTGTGCTGAATTACACTGGGTCTGTGCTGAATTACACTGGGTCTGCATTGAACTGCACTGGGTCTGTGCTGAATTACACTGGGTCTGTGCTGAATTACACTGGGTCTGTGCCGAATTACACTGGGTCTGCATTGAACTGCACTGGGTCTGTGCTGAATTACACTGGGTCTGCATTGAACTGCACTGGGTCTCCATTGAACTGCACTGGGTCTGTGCTGAATTACACTGGATCTGTGCTGAATTACACTGGGACTGCATTGAACTGCACTGGGTCTGTGCTGAATTACACTGGGTCTGTGCTGAATTACACTGGGTCTGTGCTGAATTACACTGGGTCTGCATTGAATTACACTGGGTCTGTGCTGAATTACACTGGGTCTGTGCTGAACTGCACTGGGTCTGTGCTGAACTGCACTGGGTCTGTGCTGAATTACACTGGGTCTGTGCTGAATTACACTGGGTCTGTGCTGAATAACACTGGGTCTGTGCTGAACTGCACTGGGTCTGTGCTGAATTACACTGGGTCTGTGCTGAACTGCACTGGGTCTGTGCTGAATTACACTGGGTCTGTGCTGAATTACACTGGGTCTGTGCTGAATTACACTGGGTCTGCATTGAACTGCACTGGGTCTGTGCTGAATTACACTGGGCCTGTGCTGAATTACACTGGGTCTGTGCCGAATTGCACTGCGTCTGTGCTGAATTACACTGAGTCTGCGCTGAATTACACTGGGTCTGTGCTGAATTACACTGGGTCTGTGCTGAATTACACTGGGTCTGTGCTGAATTACACTGGGTCTGTGCTGAATTACACTGGGTCTGCGCTGAATTACACTGGGTCTGTGCTGAATTACACTGGGTCTGTGCTGAATTACACTGGGTCTGTGCTGAATTACACTGGGTCTGTGCTGAACTGCACTGCGTCTGTGCTGAATTACACTGGGTCTGTGCAGTATTACACTGGGTCTGAGCTGAATTACACTGGCTCTGCGTTGAATTACACTGGGTCTGCGCTGAATTACACTGGGTCTGTGCTGAATTACACTGGGTCTGCATTGAATTACACTGGGTCTGCATTGAATTACACTGGTCTGTGCTGAATTACACTGGGTCTGTGCTGAATTACACTGGGTCTGCATTGAATTACACTGGGTCTGTGCTGAATTACACTGGGTCTGTGCTGAACTGCACTGGGTCTGTGCTGAACTGCACTGGGTCTGTGCTGAATTACACTGGGTCCGTGCTGAGCTGCACTGGGTCTGTGCTGAATTACACTGGGTCTGTGCTGAATTACACTGGGTCTGTGCTGAATTACACTGGGTCTGTGCTGAATTACACTGGGTCTGTGCTGAATTACACTGGGTCTGTGCTGAATTACACTGGGTCTGTGCTGAATTACACTGGGTCTGTGCTGAATTACACTGGGTCTTTGCTGAATTACACTGGGTCTGTGCTGAATTACACAGGGTCTGTGCGGAATTACACTGGGTCTGTGCTGAATTACACTGGGTCTGTGCTGAATTACACTGGGTCTGTGCTGAACTGCACTGGGTCTGTGCTGAATTACACTGGGTCTGTGCTGAATTACACTAGGTCTGCGCTGAACTGCACTGGGTCTGCGCTGAATTACACTGGGTCAGTGCTGAATTACACTAGGTCTGCGCTGAATTACACTGGGTCTGTGCTGAATTACACTGGGTCTGTGCTGAATTACACTGGGTCTGTGCTGAACTGCACTGGGTCTGTGCTGAATTACACTGGGTCTGTGCTGAATTACACTAGGTCTGCGCTGAACTGCACTGGGTCTGCGCTGAATTACACTGGGTCAGTGCTGAATTACACTAGGTCTGCGCTGAATTACACTGGGTCGGTGCTGAATTACACTGGGTCTGCATTGAATTACACTGGGTCTGTGCTGAATTACACTGGGTCTGCATTGAATTACACTGGGTCTGCATTGAACTGCACTGTGTCTGTGCTGAATTACACTGGGTCCGTGCTGAGCTGCACTGGGTCTGTGCTGAATTACACTGGGTCTGTGCTGAATTTCACTGGGTCTGTGCTGAACTGCACTGGGTCGGTGCTGAACTGCAGTGAGTCTGTGCTGAATTACACTGGGTTCGTGCTGAGCTGCACTGGGTCTGTGCTGAATTACACTGTGTCTGTGCTGAATTACACTGGGTCTGTGCTGAATTACACTGGGTCTGTGCTGAATTACACTGGGTCTGCGCTGAATTACACTGGGTCTGCGCTGAATTACACTGGGTCTGCATTGAATTACACTGGGTCTGTGCTGAATTACACTGGGTCTGTGCTGAATTACACAGGGTCTGTGCTGAATTACACTGGGTCTGTGCTAAATTACACAGGGTCTGTGCTGAATTATACTGGGTCTGTGCTGAATTACACTGGGTCTGTGCTGAATTACACTGGGTCTGTGCTGAATTACACTGGGTCTGCGCTGAATTACACTGGGTCTGCGCTGAATTACACTGGGTCTGCATTGAACTGCACTGGGTCTGCATTGAACTGCACTGGGTCTGTGCTGAATTACACTGGATCTGTGCTGAATTACACTGGGACTGCATTGAACTGCACTGGGTCTGTGCTGAATTACACTGGGTCTGTGCTGAATTACACTGGGTCTGTGCTGAATTACACTGGGTCTGCATTGAATTGCACTGGGTCTGTGCTGAATTACACTGGGTCTGTGCTGAACTGCACTGGGTCTGTGCTGAACTGCACTGGGTCTGTGCTGAATTACACTGGGTCTGTGCTGAATTACACTGGGTCTGTGCTGAATAACACTGGGTCTGTGCTGAACTGCACTGGGTCTGTGCTGAATTACACTGGGTCTGTGCTGAACTGCACTGGGTCTGTGCTGAATTACACTGGGTCTGTGCTGAATTACACTGGGTCTGTGCTGAATTACACTGGGTCTGCATTGAACTGCACTGGGACTGTGCTGAATTACACTCGGTCTGTGCTGACTTACACTGGGTCTGTGCTGAATTACACTGGGTCTGAGCTGATTTGCACTGCGTCTGTGCTGAATTACACTGGGTCTGTGCTGAATTACACTGGGTCTGTGCTGAATTACACTGGGTCTGCGCTGAATTCCACTGGGTCTGTGCTGAATTACACTGGGTCCGTGCTGAATTACACTGGGTCTGTGCTGAATTACACTGGGTCTGTGCTGAACTGCACTGCATCTGTGCTGAATTACACTGGGTCTGTGCTGAACTGCACTGGGTCTGTGCTGAATTACACTGGGTCTGTGATGACTTACACTGGGTCTGTGCTGAATTACACTGGGTCTGTGCTGAATTGCACTGCGTCTGTGCTGAATGACACTGGGTCTGTGCTGAATTACACTGGGTCTGTGCTGAATTACACTGGGTCTGCGCTGAATTACACTGGGTCTGTGCTGAATTACACTGGGTCTGTGCTAAATTACACTGGGTCTGTGCTGAATTACACTGGGTCTGTGCTGAACTGCACTGCGTCTGTGCTGAATTACACTGGGTCTGTGCAGTATTACACTGGGTCTGAGCTGAATTACACTGGGTCTGCGCTGAATTACACTGGGTCTGCATTGAATTACACTGGGTCTGCGCTGAATTACACTGGGTCTGCATTGAATTACACTGGGTCTGTGCTGAATTACACTGGGTCTGTGCTGAACTGCACTGGGTCTGTGCTGAACTGCACTGGGTCTGTGCTGAATTACACTGGGTCCGTGCTGAGCTGCACTGTGTCTGTGCTGAATTACACTGGGTCTGTGCTGAATTACACTGGGTCTGTGCTGAATTACACTGGGTCTGTGCTGAATTACACTGGGTCTGTGCTGAATTACACTGGGTCTGTGCTGAATTACACTGGGTCTGTGCTGAATTACACTGGGTCTGTGCTGAACTGCACTGGGTCTGTGCTGAATTACACTGGGTCTGTGCTGAATTACACTGGGTCTGTGCTGAATTACACTGGGTCTGCATTGAACTGCACTGGGACTGTGCTGAATTACACTGGGTCTGTGCTGACTTACACTGGGTCTGTGCTGAATTACACTGGGTCTGTGCTGACTTACACTGCGTCTGTGCTGAATTACACTGGGTCTGTGCTGAATTACACTGGGTCTGTGCTGAATTACACTTGGTCTGCGCTGAATTCCACTGGGTCTGTGCTGAATTACACTGGGTCTGTGCTGAATTACACTGGGTCTGTGCTGAATTACACTGGGTCTGTGCTGAACTGCACTGCATCTGTGCTGAATTACACTGGGTCTGTGCTGAACTGCACTGGGTCTGTGCTGAATTACACTGGGTCTGTGCTGAATTACACTGGGTCTGTGCTGAATTACACTGGGTCTGCATTGAACTGCACTGGGTCTGTGCTGAATTACACTGGGTCTGTGCTGACTTACACTGGGTCTGTGCTGAATTACACTGGGTCTGTGCTGAATTGCACTGCGTCTGTGCTGAATTACACTGGGTCTGTGCTGAATTACACTGGGTCTGTGCTGAATTACACTGGGTCTGTGCTGAATTACACTGGGTCTGTGCTGAATTACACTGGGTCTGTGCTGAATTACACTGGGTCTGTGCTGAATTACACTGGGTCTGTGCTGAATTACACTGGGTCTGTGCTGAACTGCACTGCGTCTGTGCTGAATTACACTGGGTCTGTGCAGTATTACACTGGGTCTGAGCTGAATTACACTGGCTCTGCGTTGAATTACACTGGGTCTGCGCTGAATTACACTGGGTCTGTGCTGAATTACACTGGGTCTGCATTGATTTACACTGGGTCTGCATTGAATTACACTGGTCTGTGCTGAATTACACTGGGTCTGTGCTGAATTACACTGGGTCTGCATTGAATTACACTGGGTCTGTGCTGAATTACACTGGGTCTGTGCTGAACTGCACTGGGTCTGTGCTGAACTGCACTGGGTCTGTGCTGAATTACACTGGGTCCGTGCTGAGCTGCACTGGGTCTGTGCTGAATTACACTGGGTCTGTGCTGAATTACACTGGGTCTGTGCTGAATTACACTGGGTCTGTGCTGAATTACACTGGGTCTGTGCTGAATTACACTGGGTCTGTGCTGAATTACACTGGGTCTGTGCTGAATTACACTGGGTCTGTGCTGAATTACACTGTGTCTGTGCTGAATTACACTGGGTCTGTGCTGAATTACACTGGGTCTGCATTGAATTACACTGGGTCTGCATAAGATGGGAACAGAAACTGTCAGGGAAAGGCACTGATGAAAAGTGGAACTTTTTCAAGGAACAAATACTGGGTGTCCTTGATAGGTATGTCCCTGTCAGGCAGGGAGGAAGTGGCCGAGTGAGGGAACCGTGGTTCACAAAAGAGGTGGAATGTCTTGTGAAAAGGAAGAGGGAAGCTTATGTAGGGATGAGGAAACAAGGTTCAGATGGCTCGACTGAGGGTTACAAGTTAGCAAGGAACGAGCTGAAAAAGGGGCTGAGGAGAGCTAGGAGGGGACATGAGAAGTCCTTGGCGGGTCGGATCAAGGAAAACCCCAAGGCTTTTTACTCTTATGTGAGGAATAAAAGAATGACCAGGGTGAGGTTAGGGCCGGTCAAGGACAGTGGTGGGAACTTGTGTATGGAATCAGTAGAGATAGGCGAGGTGATGAATGAATACTTTTCTTCAGTGTTCACCAAGGAGAGGGGCCATGTTTTTCAGGAAGAGAAGGTGTTGCAGGCTAATAGGCTGGAGGAAATAGATGTTCGGAGGGAGGATGTATTGGCAGTTTTGAATAAACTGAAGGTCGATAAGTCCCCTGGGCCTGATGAAATGTATCCTAGGATTCTTTGGGAGGCGAGGGATGAGATTGCAGAGCCTTTGGCTTTGATCTTTGGGTCCTCGCTGTCCACGGGGATGGTGCCAGAGGACTGGAGAGTGGCAAATGTTGTTCCTCTGTTTAAGAAAGGGAATAGAAATGACCCTGGTAATTATAGACCAGTTAGTCTGACTTCGGTGGTTGGTAAATTGATGGAAAAGGTCCTTAGGGATGGGATTTACGACCATTTAGAAAGATGCGGATTAATCCGGGATAGTCAGCACGGATTTGTGAAGGGCAAATCGTGCCTCACAAATTTGATAGAATTTTTTGAGGAGGTAACTAGGTGTGTTGATGAAGGTAGGGCGGTTGATGTCATATACATGGATTTTAGTAAGGCGTTTGATAAGGTCCCCCATGGTCGGCTTATGATGAAAGTAAGGAGGTGTGGGATAGAGGGAAAGTTGGCCGATTGGATAGGTAACTGGCTGTCTGATCGAAGACAGAGGGTGGTGGTGGATGGAAAATGTTTGGACTGGAGGCAGGTTGCTAGCGGAGTGCCGCAGGGATCAGTGCTTGGTCCTCTGCTCTTTGTGATTTTTATTAATGACTTAGAGGAGGGGGCTGAAGGGTGGATCAGTAAATTTGCTGATGACACCAAGATTGGTGGAGTAGTGGATGAGGTGGAGGGGTGTTGTAGGCTGCAAAGAGACATAGATAGGATGCAAAGCTGGGCTGAAAAATGGCAAATGGAGTTTAACCCTGATAAATGTGAGGTGATTCATTTTGGTAGGACTAATTTAAATGTGGATTACAGGGTCAAAGGTAGGGTTCTGAAGACTGTGGAGGAACAGAGAGATCTTGGGGTCCATATCCAAAGATCTCTAAAGGTTGCCACTCAAGTGGATAGAGCTGTGAAGAAGGCATATAGTGTGTTAGCTTTTATTAACAGGGGGTTGGAGTTTAAGAGCCGTGGGGTTATGCTGCAACTGTACAGGACCTTGGTGAGACCGCATTTGGAATATTGCGTGCAGTTCTGGTCACCTCACTATAAGAAGGATGTGGAAGCGCTGGAAAGAGTGCAGAGGAGATTTACCAGGATGCTGCCTGGTTTGGAGTGTCGGTCTTATGAGGAAAGGTTGAGGGAGCTGGGGCTGTTCTCTCTGGAGCGGAGGAGATTGAGGGGAGACTTAATAGAGGTTTATAAAATGATGAAGGGGATAGATCGAGTTAACGTTCAAAGACTATTTCCTCGGGTGGATGGAGCTATTACGAGGGGGCATAACTGTAGGGTTCATGGTGGGAGATATAGGAAGGATATCAGAGGTAGGTTCTTCACGCAGAGAGTGGTTGGGGTGTGGAATGGACTGCCTGCAGTGATAGTGGAGTCAGACACTTTAGGAACATTTAAATGGTTATTGGATAGGCACATGGAGCACACCAGGATGGTAGGGAGTGGGATAGCTTGATCTTGGTTTCAGATGAAGGTCGGCACAACATCGTGGGCCGAAGGGCCTGTTCTGTGCTGTACTGTTCTATGTTCTATGTTCTATAACTGCACTGTGTCTGTGCTGAATTACACTGGGTCCGTGCTGAGCTGCACTGGGTCTGTGCTGAATTACACTGGGTCTGTGCTGAATTTCACTGGGTCTGTGCTGAACTGCACTGGGTCTGTGCTGAACTGCACTGAGTCTGTGCTGAATTACACTGGGTTCGTGCTGAGCTGCACTGGGTCTGTGCTGAATTACACTGGGTCTGTGCTGAATTACACTGGGTCTGTGCTGAATTACACTGGGTCTGTTCTGAATTACACTGGGTCTGCGCTGAATTACACAGGGTCTGCGCTGAATTACACTGGGTCTGCATTGAATTACACTGGGTCTGTGCTGAATTACACTGGGTCTGTGCTGAATTACACTGGGTCTGTGCTGAATTACACTGGGTCTGTGCTGAATTGCACTGCGTCTGTGCTGAATTACACTGGGTCTGTGCTGAATTACACTGGGTCTGTGCTGAATTACACTGGGTCTGTGCTGAATTTCACTGGGTCTGTGCTGAATTACACTGGGTCTGTGCTGAATTACACAGGGTCTGTGCTGAATTACACTGGGCCTGTGCTGAATTACACTGGGTCTGTGCTGAATTACACTGGGTCTGTGCTGAATTACACTGGGTCTGTCCTGAATTACACTGGGTCTGTGCTGAATTACACTGGGTCTGCGCTGAATTACACTGGGTCTGCGCTGAATTACACTGGGTCTGCGTGGAATTACACTGGGTCTGCATTGAATTACACTGGGTCTGTGCTGAATTACACTGGGTCTGCGCTGAATTACACTGGGTCTGTGCTGAATTACACTGGGTCTGCGCTGAATTACACTGCGTCTGCATTGTATTACACTGGGTCTGTGCTGAATTACACTGGGTCTGCGCTGAATAAACTGGGTCTGTGCTGAATTACACTGGGTCTGTGCTGAATTACACTGGGTCTGCGCTGAATTACACTGGGTCTGTGCTGAATTACACTGGGTCTGCATTTAATTACACTGGGTCTGTGCTGAATTACACTGGGTCTGTGCTGAATTTCACTGGGTCTGTGCTGAATTGCACTTGGTCTGCGCTGAATTACACTGGGTCTGCATTGAATTACACTGTGTCTGTGCTGAATTACACTGGGTCTGTGCTGAACTGCACTGCGTCTGTGCTGAATTACACTGGGTCTGTGCAGTATTACACTGGGTCTGAGCTGAATTACACTGGCTCTGCGTTGAATTACACTGGGTCTGTGCTGAATTACACTGGGTCTGTGCTGAATTATACTGGGCCTGCATTGAATTACACTGGGTCTGCATTGAATTACACGGGTCTGTGCTGAATTACACTGGGTCTGTGCTGAATTACACTGGGTCTGCATTGAATTACACTGGGTCTGTGCTGAATTACACTGGGTCTGTGCTGAACTGGACTGGGTCTGTGCTGAATCACACTGGGTCCGTGCTGAGCTGCACTGGGTCTGTGCTGAATTACACTGGGTCTGTGCTGAATTACACTGGGTCTGTGCTGAATTACACTGGGTCTGTGCTGAATTACACTGGGTCTGTGTTGAATTACACTGGGTCTGTGCTGAATTACACTGGGTCTGCATTGAATTACACTGGTTCTGCATTGAACTGCACTGTGTCTTTGCTGAATTACACTGGGTCCGTGCTGAGCTGCACTGGGTCTGTGCTGAATTTCACTGGGTCTGTGCTGAACTGCACTGGGTCTGTGCTGAACTGCACTGAGTCTGTGCTGAACTACACTGGGTTCGTGCTGAGCTGCACTGGGTCTGTGCTGAATTACACTGGGTCTGTGCTGAATTACACTGGGTCTGTGCTGAATTACACTGGGTCTGTTCTGAATTACACTGGGTCTGCGCTGAATTACACTGGGTCTGCGCTGAATTACACTGGGTCTGCATTAAATTACACTGGGTCTGTGCTGAATTACACTGGGTCTGTGCTGAATTACACAGGGTCTGTGCTGAATTACACTGGGTCTGTGCTGAATTACACAGGGTCTGTGCTGAATTACACTGGGTCTGTGCTGAATTACACTGGGTCTGTGCTGAATTACACTGGGTCTGTGCTGAATTTCACTGGGTCTGTGCTGAATTACACTGGGTCTGTGCTGAACTACACAGGGTCTGTGCTGAATTACACTGGGTCTGTGCTGAATTTCACTGGGTCTGCGCTGAATTACACTGGGTCTGTGCTGAATTACACTGGGTCTGTGCTGAATTACACTGGGTCTGTGCTGAATTTCACTGGGTCTGTGCTGAATTACACTGGGTCTGTGCTGAATTACACTGGGTCTGCGCTGAATTACACTGGGTCTGTGCTGAATTACACTGGGTCTGCATTGAATTACACTGGGTCTGTGCTGAATTACACTGGGTCTGCATTGAACTGCACTGTGTCTGTGCTGAATTACACTGGGTCCGTGCTGAGCTGCACTGGGTCTGTGCTGAATTACACTGGGTCTGTGCTGAATTTCACTGGGTCTGTGCTGAACTGCACTGGGTCTGTGCTGAACTGCACTGAGTCTGTGCTGAACTACACTGGGTTCGTGCTGAGCTGCACTGGGTCTGTGCTGAATTACACTGGGTCAGTGCTGAATTACATTGGGTCTGTGCTGAATTACACTGGGTCTGTTCTGAATTACACTGGGTCTGCGCTGAATTACACTGGGTCTGCGCTGAATTACACTGGGTCTGCATTGAATTACACTGGGTCTGTGCTGATTTACACTGGGTCTGTGCTGAATTACACAGGGTCTGTGCTGAATTACACTGGGTCTGTGCTGAATTACACAGGGTCTGTGCTGAATTACACTGGGTCTGTGCTGAATTACACTGGGTCTGTGCTGAATTACACTGGGTCTGTGCTGAATTTCACTGGGTCTGTGCTGAATTACACTGGGTCTGTGCTGAATTACACAGGGTCTGTGCTGAATTACACTGGGTCCGTGCTGAATTTCACTGGGTCTGTGCTGAATTACACTGCGTCTGCATTGTATTACACTGGGTCTGCATTGAATTACACTGGGTCTGCACTGAATTACACTGGGTCTGTGCTGAATTACACTGGGTCTGTGCTGAATTACACTGGGTCTGCGCTGAATTACACTGGGTCTGTGCTGAATTACACTGGGTCTGCATTGAATTACACTGGGTCTGTGCTGAATTACACTCGGTCTGCATTGAATTACACTGGGTCTGTGCTGAATTACACTGGGTCCGTGCTGAGCTGCACTGGGTCTGTGCTGAATTACACTGGGTCTGTGCTGAATTTCACTGTGTCTGTGCTGAACTGCACTGGGTCTGTGCTGAACTGCACTGAGTCTGTGCTGAATTACACTGGGTTCGTGCTGAGCTGCACTGGGTCTGTGCTGAATTACACTGGGTCTGTGCTGAATTACACTGGGTCTGTGCTGAATTACACTGGGTCTGTGCTGAATTACACTGGGTCTGCGCTGAATTACACTGGGTCTGCGCTGAATTACACTGGGTCTGCATTGAATTACACTGGGTCTGTGCTGAACTGCACTGGGTCTGTGCTGAATTACACTGGGTCTGTGCTGAATTACACTGGGTCTGTGCTGAATTACACTCGGTCTGCATTGAATTACACTGGCTCTGCGCTGAATTACACTGGGTCCGTGCTGAGCTGCACTGGGTCTGTGCTGAATTACACTGGGTCTGTGCTGAATTTCACTGGGTCTGTGCTGAACTGCACTGGGTCTGTGCTGAACTGCACTGAGTCTGTGCTGAATTACACTGGGTTCGTGCTGAGCTGCACTGGGTCTGTTCTGAATTACACTGGGTCTGTGCTGAATTACACTGGGTCTGTGCTGAATTACACTGGGTCTGTGCTGAATTACACTGGGTCTGCGCTGAATTACACTGGGTCTGCGCTGAATTACACTGGGTCTGCATTGAATTACACTGGGTCTGTGCTGAATTACACTGGGTCTGTGCTGAATTACACAGGGTCTGTGCTGAATTACACTGGGTCTGTGCTGAATTACACTGGGTCTGCATTGAATTACACTGGGTCTGTGCTGAATTACACTGGGTCTGTGCTGAACTGCACTGGGTCTGTGCTGAACTGCACTGGGTCTGTGCTGAATTACACTGGGTCTGTGCTGAATTACACTGGGTCTGTGCTGAATAACACTGGGTCTGTGCTGAACTGCACTGGGTCTGTGCTGAATTACACTGGGTCTGTGCTGAACTGCACTGGGTCTGTGCTGAATTACACTGGGTCTGTGCTGAATTACACTGGGTCTGTGCTGAATTACACTGGGTCTGCATTGAACTGCACTGGGTCTGTGCTGAATTACACTGGGTCTGTGCTGACTTACACTGGGTCTGTGCTGAATTACCTGGGTCTGTGCTGAATTGCACTGCGTCTGTGCTGAATTACACTGGTTCTGTGCTGAATTACACTGGGTCTGCGCTGAATTACACTGGGTCTGTGCTGAATTACACTGGGTCTGTGCTGAATTACACTGGGTCTGTGCTGAATTACACTGGGTCTGTGCTGAACTGCACTGTGTCTGTGCTGAATTACACTGGGTCTGTGCTGAACTGCACTGCGTCTGTGCTGAATTACACTGGGTCTGTGCAGTATTACACTGGGTCTGATCTGAATTACACTGGCTCTGCGTTGAATTACACTGGGTCTGTGCTGAATTACACTGGGTCTGTGCTGAATTACACTGGGCCTGCATTGAATTACACTGGGCCTGCATTGAATTACACTGGTCTGTGCTGAATTACACTGGGTCTGTGCTGAATTACACTGGGTCTGCATTGAATTACACTGGGTCTGTGCTGAATTACACTGGGTCTGTGCTGAACTGCACTGGGTCTGTGCTGAACTGCACTGGGTCTGTGCTGAATCACACTGGGTCCGTGCTGAGCTGCACTGGGTCTGTGCTGAATTACACTGGGTCTGTGCTGAATTACACTGGGTCTGTGCTGAATTACACTGGGTCTGTGCTGAATTACACTGGGTCTGTGCTGAATTACACTGGGTCTGTGCTGAATTACACTGGGTCTGCATTGAATTACACTGGGTCTGCATTGAACTGCACTGTGTCTGTGCTGAATTACACTGGGTCCGTGCTGAGCTGCACTGGGTCTGTGCTGAATTACACTGGGTCTGTGCTGAATTTCACTGGGTCTGTGCTGAACTGCACTGGGTCAGTGCTGAACTGCACTGAGTCTGTGCTGAACTACACTGGGTTCGTGCTGAGCTGCACTGGGTCTGTGCTGAATTACACTGGGTCTGTGCTGAATTACACTGGGTCTGTGCTGAATTACACTGGGTCTGTTCTGAATTACACTGGGTCTGCGCTGAATTACACTGGGTCTGCGCTGAATTACACTGGGTCTGCATTGAATTACACTGGGTCTGTGCTGAATTACACTGGGTCTGTGCTGAATTACACAGGGTCTGTGCTGAATTACACTGGGTCTGTGCTGAATTACACAGGGTCTGTGCTGAATTACACTGGGTCCGTGCTGAGCTGCACTGGGTCTGTGCTGAATTACACTGGGTCTGTGCTGAATTTCACTGGGTCTGTGCTGAATTACACTGGGTCTGTGCTGAATTACACAGGGTCTGTGCTGAATTACACTGGGTCTGTGCTGAATTTCACTGGGTCTGCGCTGAATTACACTGGGTCTGTGCTGAATTACACTGGGTCTGCATTGTATTACACTGGGTCTGCATTGAATTACACTGGGTCTGCACTGAATTACACTGGGTCTGTGCTGAATTACACTGGGTCTGTGCTGAATTACACTGGGTCTGCGCTGAATTACACTGGGTCTGCATTGAATTACACTGGGTCTGTGCTGAATTACACTCGGTCTGCATTGAATTACACTGGGTCTGTGCTGAATTACACTGGGTCCGTGCTGAGCTGCACTGGGTCTGTGCTGAATTACACTGGGTCTGTGCTGAATTTCACTGGGTCTGTGCTGAACTGCACTGGGTCTGTGCTGAACTGCACTGAGTCTGTGCTGAATTACACTGGGTTCGTGCTGAGCTGCACTGGGTCTGTGCTGAATTACACTGGGTCTGTGCTGAATTACACTGGGTCTGTGCTGAATTACACTGGGTCTGTGCTGAATTACACTGGGTCTGCGCTGAATTACACTGGGTCTGCGCTGAATTACACTGGGTCTGCATTGAATTACACTGGGTCTGTGCTGAACTGCACTGGGTCTGTGCTGAATTACACTAGGTCTGTGCTGAATTACACTGGGTCTGTGCTGAATTACACTCGGTCTGCATTGAATTACACTGGCTCTGTGCTGAATTACACTGGGTCCGTGCTGAGCTGCACTGGGTCTGTGCTGAATTACACTGGGTCTGTGCTGAATTTCACTGGGTCTGTGCTGAACTGCACTGGGTCTGTGCTGAACTGCACTGAGTCTGTGCTGAATTACACTGGGTTCGTGCTGAGCTGCACTGGGTCTGTGCTGAATTACACTGGGTCTGTGCTGAATTACACTGGGTCTGCGCTGAATTACACTGGGTCTGCGCTGAATTACACTGGGTCTGCATTGAATTACACTGGGTCTGTGCTGAATTACACTGGGTCTGTGCTGAATTACACAGGGTCTGTGCTGAATTACACTGGGTCTGTGCTGAATTACACTGGGTCTGCATTGAATTATACTGGGTCTGTGCTGAATTACACTGGGTCTGTGCTGAACTGCACTGGGTCTGTGCTGAACTGCACTGGGTCTGTGCTGAATTACACTGGGTCTGTGCTGAATTACACTGGGTCTGTGCTGAATAACACTGGGTCTGTGCTGAACTGCACTGGGTCTGTGCTGAATTACACTGGGTCTGTGCTGAACTGCACTGGGTCTGTGCTGAATTACACTGGGTCTGTGCTGAATTACACTGGGTCTGTGCTGAATTACACTGGGTCTGCATTGAACTGCACTGGGTCTGTGCTGAATTACACTGGGTCTGTGCTGACTTACACTGGGTCTGTGCTGAATTACCTGGGTCTGTGCTGAATTGCACTGCGTCTGTGCTGAATTACACTGGTTCTGTGCTGAATTACACTGGGTCTGCGCTGAATTACACTGGGTCTGTGCTGAATTACACTGGGTCTGTGCTGAATTACACTGGGTCTGTGCTGAATTACACTGGGTCTGTGCTGAACTGCACTGTGTCTGTGCTGAATTACACTGGGTCTGTGCTGAACTGCACTGCGTCTGTGCTGAATTACACTGGGTCTGTGCAGTATTACACTGGGTCTGATCTGAATTACACTGGCTCTGCGTTGAATTACACTGGGTCTGTGCTGAATTACACTGGGTCTGTGCTGAATTACACTGGGCCTGCATTGAATTACACTGGGCCTGCATTGAATTACACTGGTCTGTGCTGAATTACACTGGGTCTGTGCTGAATTACACTGGGTCTGCATTGAATTACACTGGGTCTGTGCTGAATTACACTGGGTCTGTGCTGAACTGCACTGGGTCTGTGCTGAACTGCACTGGGTCTGTGCTGAATCACACTGGGTCCGTGCTGAGCTGCACTGGGTCTGTGCTGAATTACACTGGGTCTGTGCTGAATTACACTGGGTCTGTGCTGAATTACACTGGGTCTGTGCTGAATTACACTGGGTCTGTGCTGAATTACACTGGGTCTGTGCTGAATTACACTGGGTCTGTGCTGAATTACACTGGGTCTGCATTGAATTACACTGGGTCTGCATTGAACTGCACTGTGTCTGTGCTGAATTACACTGGGTCCGTGCTGAGCTGCACTGGGTCTGTGCTGAATTACACTGGGTCTGTGCTGAATTTCACTGGGTCTGTGCTGAACTGCACTGGGTCTGTGCTGAACTGCACTGAGTCTGTGCTGAACTACACTGGGTTCGTGCTGAGCTGCACTGGGTCTGTGCTGAATTACACTGGGTCTGTGCTGAATTACACTGGGTCTGTGCTGAATTACACTGGGTCTGTTCTGAATTACACTGGGTCTGCGCTGAATTACACTGGGTCTGCGCTGAATTACACTGGGTCTGCATTGAATTACACTGGGTCTGTGCTGAATTACACTGGGTCTGTGCTGAATTACACAGGGTCTGTGCTGAATTACACTGGGTCTGTGCTGAATTACACAGGGTCTGTGCTGAATTACACTGGGTCCGTGCTGAGCTGCCCTGGGTCTGTGCTGAATTACACTGGGTCTGTGCTGAATTTCACTGGGTCTGTGCTGAATTACACTGGGTCTGTGCTGAATTACACAGGGTCTGTGCTGAATTACACTGGGTCTGTGCTGAATTTCACTGGGTCTGCGCTGAATTACACTGGGTCTGTGCTGAATTACACTGGGTCTGCATTGTATTACACTGGGTCTGCATTGAATTACACTGGCTCTGCACTGAATTACACTGGGTCTGTGTTGAATTACACTGGGTCTGTGCTGAATTACACTGGGTCTGCGCTGAATTACACTGGGTCTGTGCTGAATTACACTGGGTCTGCATTGAATTACACTGGGTCTGTGCTGAATTACACTGGGTCCGTGCTGAGCTGCACTGGGTCTGTGCTGAATTACACTGGGTCTGTGCTGAATTTCACTGGGTCTGTGCTGAACTGCACTGGGTCTGTGCTGAACTGCACTGAGTCTGTGCTGAACTACACTGGGTTCGTGCTGAGCTGCACTGGGTCTGTGCTGAATTACACTGGGTCTGTGCTGAATTACACTGGGTCTGTGCTGAATTACACTGGGTCTGTTCTGAATTACACTGGGTCTGCGCTGAATTACACTGGGTCTGCGCTGAATTACACTGGGTCTGCATTGAATTACACTGGGTCTGTGCTGAATTACACAGGGTCTGTGCTGAATTACACTGGGTCTGTGCTGAATTACACTGGGTCTGTGCTGAATTACACAGGGTCTGTGCTGAATTACACTGGGTCTGTGCTGAATTACACTGGGTCTGTGCTGAATTTCACTGGGTCTGTGCTGAATTACACTGGGTCTGTGCTGAATTACACAGGGTCTGTGCTGAATTACACTGGGTCTGTGCTGAATTTCACTGGGTCTGCGCTGAATTACACTGCGTCTGCATTGTATTACACTGGGTCTGCATTGAATTACACTGGGTCTGCACTGAATTACACTGGGTCTGTGCTGAATTACACTGGGTCTGTGCTGAATTACACTGGGTCTGCGCTGAATTACACTGGGTCTGTGCTGAATTACACTGGGTCTGCATTGAATTACACTGGGTCTGTGCTGAATTACACTGGGTCTGTGCTGAATTTCACTGGGTCTGTGCTGAATTGCACTTGGTCTGCGCTGAATTACACTGGGTCTGCATTGAATTACACTGGTTCTGTGCTGAACTGCACTGGGTCTGCGCTGAATTACACTGGGTCTGTGCTGAACTGCACTGGGTCTGCGCTGAATTACACTGGGTCTGTGCTGAACTGCACTGGGTCTGCGCTGAATTACACTGGGTCTGTGCTGAATTACACTGGGTCTGTGCTGAATTACACTGGGTCTGTGCTGAATTACACTGGGTCTGTGCTGAATTACACAGGGTCTGTGCTGAATTACACTGGGTCTGCATTGAATTACACTGGGTCTGCGCTGAATTACACTGGGTCTGTGCTGAATTACACTGGGTCTGTGCTGAATTACAGTGGGTCTGCACTGAATTACACTGGGTCTGCGCTGAATTACACTGGGTCTGTGCTGAATTACACTGGGTCTGTGCTGAATTACACTGGGTCTGTGCTGAATTACACTGGGTCTGTGCTGAATTACACTGGATCTGTGCTGAATTGCACTGGGTCTGCGCTGAATTACACTGGGTCTGCGCTGAATTACACTGGGTCTGCGCTGAATTACACTGGGTCTGCGCTGAATTACACTGGGTCTGCGCTGAATTACACTGGGTCTGCGCTGAATTACACTGGGTCAGTGCTGATTTGACTAATCTCTGCTGGGCACCAGCCAGGCTGCAAAAACAGCCTCGATACATTAAGTCTGAGAAGGGAAGGAATCAGCCAGGGATCCCGACTGGAAAGTGGAGGTGGTATGTGAGAACCAAGTTGTTCTTGAGCATGATGCCACGTCAGACATCAACCTGCCAATAACCACAGTGCAGACAGAAGCATAGAATAATGGAATAGAACAGCACACACGGAGTCCATTCAGCCCAGGCAGCAAGTCTATGCTGGCACTTTCAAAGAGCAATCCTGTTAATCCCACTCCCCTGCTCTTTCCCCATAATCCTGCTTTGCCTTCGAACAAAATATATTAGGATCAGGAGTAGACCATTCAGCCCCTTGAGCCTGCTCCACCATTCATTAAGATCATGGCTGATCTGATTGTAACCTCAACCTCACATTCCCACTGACCCCCAATAAACCTTTTGCTCCCTTGCTTATGAAGAATCTATACAGCTCTGTCTTAAAAATATTCAGTCCACTGCCTTTTGAGGAAGAGAGTTCCAGAGACTCACCACTCTCTGAGGGAAAACATTTCTTCTCATGTCCGTCTTAAATAGTGACCCTTTATTTTTAAACAGTGACGCCTAGTCCTAGATTCTCAGATAAGAAGAAACAGCCTCCCCACTTCCACCTCGTCAACACCCCACAGGAACTTATATGTTTCAATCAAGCCGCCTCTTACCCTCCTAAACTCCAGTGGATACCAGCCTAGCCTGTCCAACCTTTCCTCATCAGACAACCCACCCATTCTTTCTCAATCTTTCTCCATCCAATTCCCCATTTGAAGGCTATGATTGAATCTGTATCCATCCTCTATCAGGCTGTGAGTGAGAACATTCTTCCCCTTGCTGTCTCTGGCCCTTTTGTCAATCGTCTTCAGTCTGTGCCCTCTCACTGTTGACTTCTGAGCCCCTGGAAACAGCTTCTCTTTATTTCCTCTTTCTGAACCCTTCATCATTGTGAACACCTCAGTCAAATCTACTCTGCTCCTTGTCTGCTTGAAGGTGAACAATCCCAGATTGCCCAGTCCCCCCACATCCCTCATCCCTGGAACTGATACGGTAAATGTCCTCAACATCCTCTTCAAAACCTGCGCATCCTTTCACTGGAGTTTAGAAGTGGATGATACTATGAATTGGAAAGTGAGAGGAGACCTCATAGAAACTTATAAAATTCAGGGTTAGACAGGGTAAGTTCAGAAAGAATGTTCCCAATGGTGGGGGAGTCAGAACTAGGGCTCATAGTTTGAGGATAAGGATAAATCTTTTAGAACTGACATGAGGAGAAATTTCTTCACCCAGAGGGTGGTGAATGTGTGGAGTTCACTAACACAGAAAGTACTTGAGGCCAAAACGTTGTGTGATTTCAAGAAGAAATTAGATGTAGCTCTTGGGGCTAAAGTGATTGAGGGATATGGGGGGAAGGGGGGGATCAGGATATTGAATTCGATGATCAGCCATGATCGTAATGAATGGCAGAGCAGGCTCGAAGGGCCGAATGGCCTCCTCCTGCTTCTGGTTTCTATGTGGTTTTCAGAACTAGACACCATAAGACACTTGGAGCCGAGCTGAAGTTTTATTAGGGTCAACAGAACCACTTGGCTTTTATACTATGTTTCCAAAGCCCAGGATTGCATGTGCTTTCTGATCTGCTTTGTCCACCTGTCCTGGCACCTTCAATGATTCATGCACAAACCCCCAGGCTCCTCTCTTCTTGTGACCTTTGTAAAACTGTATCATTTGTATTGTCTCTGCTTATTCGTCCTACTCGAATGTATCACCACTCACTTTCTATATTGAGTTTTATCTACCATTGATGTAGCGTTCCACCAGCCAATCCATGCCCATTTGAAGTTGTTTTCAATTCTATTCATTGTGATCCCAGGTGCTGAATTCAGTCTGTGGAGGTTGTGACATTTCAGCTACAGGATGTTCCAATGCTTCTAACATTGTTTCCTGCCTCTCCGAGTGTTCTGATAGGTCCCCAGATCAGTTCAAGGGTGAACAGCAGTTAATTTCAATTTGAGGCAATCTGCCAGCCAAAAAACAAGTCACAAGACAAAACAAGGGACATAAACAGTGTGGAAGGTTGTTGCAGGTTACAGAGGGACATAGATAAGCTGCAGTGCTGGGCTGAGAGGTGGCAAATGGCGTTCAATGCGGAAAAGTGTGAGGTGATTCACTTTGGAAGGAGTAACAGGATTACAGAGTACTGGGCTAATGGTAAGAAACTTGGGAGTGTGGATGAACAGAGAGATCTCAATGTCCTTGTGCATAGATCCCTGAAAGTTGGCACCCAGGTTGATAGGGTGGTTAAGAAGGTGTACAGTGTGTTAGCTTTTATTGGTAGAGGGATTGAGTTTCGGAGCCAGGAGGTCATGTTGCAGCTGTACAAAACTCTGGTGCAGCCGCACTTGGAATATTGCGTACAGTTCTGGTCGCCGCATTATAGGAAGGATGTGGAAGCATTGAAAAGGGTGCAGAAGAGATTTACTAGGATGTTGCCTGGTATGGTGGGAAGGTCTTATGAGGAAAGGCTGAGGGACTTGAGGTTGTTTTCGTTAGAGAGAAGTTTAAGAGATGACTTAATAGAGGCATACAAGATAATCAGAGGATTAGATAGGGCGGATAGTGAGAGCCTTTTTCCTTGGATGGTGATGGTTAGTACGAGGGGACATAGCTTTAAATTGAGGGGTGATAGATATAGGACAGATGTCAGAGGTAGGTTCTTCACTCAGAGAGCAGTAAGGGCATGGAATGCAGCAGTGGTGGACTCGCCAACATTAAGGGCATTTAAATGGTCATTGGATAAACATATGGATGATATTGGAATAGTGTAGGTTAGATGGGCTTTAGATTGGTTTCACTGGTCGGCGCAACATCGAGGGCCGAAGGGCCTGTACTGCGCTGTAATGTTCTATGTTCTATGTAACAGGTTTAATTTAAACTGAAGAAGCTTTAAGTTAAGAGGACCTCTGGGACAAAGATATTATTTGGAGCAGAGGTGTCCTGATTGGCATGGTCACAGATTTGAAAGCGTGCTTGTGAGTAATGTTTGACTGTAAGCGGAAATACAGGGAGAAGGAATCTCAGAAGGTGACTCTGAAACCCTGGGCCATTGTTAAAGCTGTCTAAGTGAGAGTGACTTTTGGAGAGAATTCCAAGGCAGGATCTTCAAAGATGAAGCTGGAAATCCCTCATGAAACAGAGTTTCAATGAGAGTGTTTGACTTGATGTCGAGTGGGTATTGAGAAATCCATGGACTCTGTCTTGGTTGCAGAGTCATTTACTCTGTAGTGTGGTCTGTTCAACCACAGTTCATCTGTAATTCGCGTGTATCTTGTACTTACCCTGAATGTTAGAGTGCAAGATATATTTGTAAATTGTTTTATCTTTCTGAACTTGTATAATAAAGTTTATTTTTGTTTGTTCAAAAGCCATGAAATTTTGTGGCTTTATTCTAAAAGCTGGTGTCCTGAATCTCAATCTTTATTTACTTTAAACAAAGTGTTATTGCTTCCGAACCACATTTCCCCCCGCTACGTCCTGGAGTCTCGCTGAGAATTATAACAAAGTCCATTACTACCGTGTAGGTAATTGTTATGAAGAGTGGACACGTGGCCATCAATGGATCGAAGATGACCACTCAGGGCAGCATAAGGGAAGGAACTGGAGAAGCAGGCAAGAAATGATTAACGTAATACCTTCACCCGACTCCCATTGGCTAAAGTATTTTCAAATTCCTTGTCCAAAAACCATTCTGAAGTTTTGGTACCAAAGCAACTTGTTTCAAGGATGGTGAATTTGTTTCCTTCCTGCTTGATGTCCATTTCCATGTTGTCTTCCATTGCCATCTTCCTTTGTGTCTCAGGTACACCTGGAAAAGGTGAACGCAAACTATGAGTGACAAAGGAAGGTTGTCCACATGCGGCAGTTGCGTCTGGACTCAGAACACAGCTCATGCCACTCAGTATTGTGGACAAAACCCGTGCCTGGATTGCCGATGTTGGACCTAATCAAACAGAAGCTGTTCCCATCAATTAGAGCAGTGATTCCTAACCTTTTCAGTAACACGGCACACTGCAATGAGAGAAACATTTCCACGGTGCACCCACTTTTTTTTCAGCTGAATTAATTGTTCATGAACATTACATTTAATGAGGATTGAATTTGAAGCTCCAACTTTAGCAATGTATTCCTTGAATATTTAATTTTGAATACTTGTATCTTGTATCGTGGAGCTTTGTCAGTTCTGGACGTGCTGTTCACATTTTAGAAAGTTTATTTGTCCAGAATGAGGATTTTAGTTTAAAATTTGATCTGCCTTCAGAAGCTTTAAGCTTAAATGTAGCACAGATTACCCAAACCTGGAAGTCAGGTTGATTTCTGATTCATAGTATCATAGAGTCCTGACAGAGCAGAAGGAGGCTATTCGACCCATTGAGCCTGCACTCACTCTCCAACGGAGCATCCCACCCAGGCCCTATTCCCGTAACCCTATGTATTTACCCCCTAATCTACACATCTCAGGACGCTAAGGGACAAGTTAGCTTGGCTAATCCACCTAACCTCCATATCTTTGGACTGTGGGAGGAAACCGGAGCACCCGGAGGAAACCCACGCAGACACAGGGAGAACATGCAGACTCTACACAGTCACCTAAGGCCAGAATCGAACCTGGGTCCCTGGCGCTGTGAGGCAGTAGTGCTAACCACTGTGCCACCGTGCCACGCCAACAATAAAACAGTGGATTCAACAACAGAACAATAAAACTCCTTAAGTTTTATGGGAGAAGTGATATCTGCAATTGCTTATTTGAGGTTTTGGATTTGAAGTTCAGAAATTGACTGGTCTCTTACCCACCTACCTTTTGCACACAGATCTCACCCACACTGCTCATAAAATTCTGCATCAAACAAAGCATACAGCTCTCTCCACAGCTGTGTCAACAGCTCCTACTGAGATAAATCCACTCAAACCAACGCCGCCTTTGCAGTTGCCTGGCCAGATGTCTCACCATTTGCTCCTTTTATTTCCCAAGGGCTCAATGGAGTTTCAGTCAAAGAAGTCTGGCAACTGTTTAGTTTCAAGTCTCAAAGGATCTCTGGACTTTAAATCAATGTACAACTCAAACCACAATGTCCAGATGACCCTTTTCATAGAATCATAGAAACCCTACAGTGCAGAAAGAGGCCATTTGGCCCATTGAGTCTGCACCAACCACAATCCAACCCAGGCCCTATCCCTATATCCCCACATAATTTACCTGCTAATCCCTCTAACCTATGCATCCCGGGACACTAAGGGGGAATTTAGTGTGGCCAATTAACCTAACCTGCACATCTTTGGACTGTGGGAGGAAACCAGAGCACCCGGAGGAAACCCACGCAGACACAGGAAGAATGTGCAAACTCCACACAGACAGTGACCCAAGCCAGGAATTGAACCCAGGTCCCTGGAGCTGTGAAGCAGCAGTGCTAACCACTGTGCTTCCGTGCTGCCCCTTTTAAATCATGTTCCCAGTACTTCTGAATGCAGAAGGGAAATTTATTCAATGGATAAAGTACTGTGATGCATGTGAACACTTACAAAATGCAGGTCAATTTATTAATCACGTACCTTTTAAAGACCGAGTTCTATGACAAATGGCTGCATTGGAATCATCGTATATTTAAAGCTGATATCACGGACAATTGTTGCAGGCATTAAAATCAAAGCCCTAACCTCATGGGCATTATTCATTATCACCATCTTTCCAGTCCAGGGCAAAATAATTCTACTGGGAATTGCTTTGTGAGATTACCTTTACGACCCCACATGCCTCAAGCTGAGACAAAGAACAAAGAACAAAGGACAGTACAGCACAGGAAACAGGCCCTTCGGCCCTCCAAGCCTGTGCTGCTCCTTGGTCCAACTAGACCAATCGTTTGTATCCCTCCATTCCCAGGCTGCTCATGTGACTATCCAGGTAAGTCTTAAATGATGTCAGCGTGCCTGCCTCCACCACCCTACTTGGCAGCGCATTCCAGGCCCCCACCACCCTCTGTGTAAAAAACATCCCTCTAATATCTGAGTTATACTTCGCCCCTCTCACCTTGAGCCCGTGACTCCTCATGAACGTCACTTCTGATCTGGGAAAAAGCTTCCCACCGTTCACCCTATCTATCCCCTTCATAATCTTGTACACCTCTATTAGATCTCCCCTCATTCTCCGTCTTTCCAGGGAGAACAACCCCAGTTTACCCAATCTCTCCTCATAGCTAAGACCCTCCATACCAGGCAACATCCTGGTAAACCTTCTCTGCACTCTCTCTAACGCCTCCACGTCCTTCTGGTAGTGCAGCAACCAGAACTGGACGCAGTACTCCAAATGTGGCCTAACCAGCGTTCTATACAGCTGCATCATCAGACTCCAGCTTTTATACTCTATACCCCGTCCTATAAAGGCAAGCATACCATATGCCTTCTTCACCACCTTCTCCACCTGTGTTGCCACCTTCAAGGATTTGTGGACTTGCACACCTAGGTCCCTCTGTGTTTCTATACTCCTGATGACTCTGCCATTTATTGTATAACTCCTCCCTACATTATTTCTTCCAAAGTGCATCACTTCGCATTTATCCGGATTAAACTCCATCTGCCACCTCTCCGCCCAATTTTCCAGCCTATCTATATCCTGCTGTATTGCCCGACAATGCTCTTTGCTATCCGCAAGTCCAGCGGATTGGACTGCCGATATGGTTTGCCCAGAGTTGGGAATGGAAATGCTGGCTCCCCATCTCTTTCAGACGCACATGTAGCAATGCTTATTGAGATGGGGACGTTCTGTAACTACCCATCAATTAACCTCAGATTAACACATCAGATTGAGCTCCCTGTAAGGTCAGCAAAGATCGACTTACCCAAGGCGATGAGTAAAGCTTCAAAATTATCATTTTTAAACATCTTCCAGACGCCTTCGAAAGCCATGGCTAAAGGGTTGGTGAAGCACTGACTTCCCGATGCTCGCCCTGGTGAAAGAAATTCAAGGTGCATTTGAGAAGAAGCTCAAATCCAACTCGCAGAGATAGAATTATCAACACTCACAGCACAGAAGGAGGATATTTGGCCTGCCATGTCTATACTAGCCCTTTCAAAAAGCACTTGTATTTAGTCCTATGTTGAAGCTTCTTGTTTGCCACCCAGCAAATTCCTCACCATAGCACAGCTGACCAACTCCCCTGAAAATCACTCACAGAATCTGCTTCCACCATCTGTTCAGGTGGAACGTTCCAGACGCCCAACTACTCTGAATGAACAAAAAACCTCTTACCATCTCCCCTTTGTAACTCAATCATTTTAAATCGACAAACTCGATCAGAACATCTTATCATCCTGAAAGCCTCTTTGATGTCACCTCTTAATCTTTCTCTGTTCCAAGAAGAGTTCTAACTTTTTCCAGCCTCTCCTCATAACTTCAGTTCAGCATCAGGAACGTCCAGGGAAACTTTACTCGGAATATTTCCTGACAGAAAAAATAGTACCAGCCTCACTGATGTCTGACTGTTGTTAACTGTTCCATCTTTTGAACATTTTCCCAGTGCTGCACTCAGGAAAGGCCCTGGATCTGACACCATCTCATTTCTCTCTGCACAGATACTTCCAAACCTGCTGAGTACCTTCTGTTTGCTAAAAATATTCAGAATTGCAGCATTAATTTTGCAAATGTGCGTTTCTTAAGGTGTTGGATTTTTTATTTATTCATTTGTGGGATGTGGGCGTCGCTGGCTGGTCAGCATTTATTGCCCATCCCGAGTTGCCCTTGTTCAGAGGGCAGTTGAGAGTCAACCACATTGCTGTGGCTCTGGAGCCACATGTAGGCCAGACCAGGTAAGGACGGCAGATTTCCTTCCATAAAGGATATTAGTGACCCAGATGGGTTTTTCCGACAATTGACATTGGTTTCATGGTCATCAGTAGATTCCTAATTCCAGATTTTTTTTATCTGCAGTTAATAAGTAGCGGGGGTAGACTTTAATTCCAAGTGGGGTGGTACGGTGGCACAGTGGTTACTGCTTCACAGTGCCAGGGACCCGGGTTCCATTCTGGCCGTGGGTGACTATCACCAGAATTCTACTGCCCTGTCTTCCACGGAATCGGAACAGGCGAGGGGTGGACAACGGAAATGCCCATTGAACTCAGGCAGGAATTTCTGGTCTAGCTCCAGCAAGGCCAGAGAATCCCACCCTATGTGGAGTTTACACGTTCTCCCCATGTCTGCTTCCTCTGGGTGCTCCAGTTTATTCCCACAGTCCAAAGATGTGCAGGTTAGGTGGATTGGCCATGCAAAAATGCGTCTTGGTGTCCAAAGATGTGCAGGTTAGGTAATATGGCCATGGTAAATGCAAGGGGCTATGGGGAGGGGACGGTGTGGGCCTTATAAATCAAGAAAAGCAGTAGTCCCTCTATGTACCATCCCCCAGCCAGCAGTAAGTGGACATTTTGGTAATCCATGTTTTTAACAGGTTTGAATTAAACAATGTAATTGTTGCATCGTGACAATATCCCAACAATTCAGGAAAGTCAGGGGGCAGAGTTGAATATGGTTGCCATCACAAAGGAGAAAGTGCTAGAGAAACTAAAAGGTCTGAAAATTGATAAATCTCCGGGCCCAGATGGGCTACATCCTAGAGTTCTAAAGGAGATAGCTGAAGAAATAGTGGAGGCGTTAGTTATGATCTTTCAAAAGTCACTGGAGTCAGGGAAAGTCCCAGAGGATTGGAAAATCGCTGTTGTAACCCCACTGTTCAAGAAGGGGACAAGAAAAAAGATGGAAAATTATAGGCCAATTAGCCTAACCTCAGTTGTTGGCAAAATTCTAGAATCCATCGTTAAGGATGAGATTTCTAAATTCTTGGAAGTGCAGGGTCGGATTAAGACAAGTCAGCATGGATTTAGTAAGGGGAGGTCGTGCCTGACAAACCTGTTAGAGTTCTTTGAAGAGATAACAAATAGGTTAGACCAAGGAGAGCCAATGGATGTTATCTATCTTGACTTCCAAAAGGCCTTTGACAAGGTGCCTCACGGGAGACTGCTGAGTAAAATAAGGGCCCATGGTATTCGAGGCAAGGTACTAACATGGATTGACGATTGGCTGTCAGACAGAAGGCAGAGAGTTGGGATAAAAGGTTCTTTCTCAGAATGGCAACCGGTGACAAGTGGTGTCCCGCAGGGTTCAGTGTTGGGGCCACAGCTGTTCTCTTTATATATTAACGATCTAGATGACGGGACTGGGAGCATTCTGGCCAAGTTTGCCGATGATACAAAGATAGGTGGAGGGGCAGGTAGTATTGAGGAGGTGGGGAGGCTGCAGAAAGATTTAGACAGTTTAGGAGAGTGGTCCAAGAAGTGGCTGATGAAATTCAACGTGGGCAAGTGCGAGGTCGTACACTTTGGAAAAAAGAATAGAGGCATGGACTATTTTCTAAACGGTGACAAAATTCATAATGCTAAAGTGCAAAGGGACTTGGGAGTCCTAGTCCAGGATTCTCTAAAGGTAAACTTGCAGGTTGAGTCCGTAATTAAGAAAGCAAATGTAATGTTGTCATTTATCTCAAGAGGCTTGGAATACAAAAGCAGGGATGTACTTCTGAGGCTTTATAAAGCACTGGTTAGGCCCCATTTGGAGTACTGTGAGCAATTTTGGGCCCCACACCTCAGGAAGGACATACTGGCACTGGAGCGGGTCCAGCGGAGATTCACACGGATGATCCCAGGAATGGTAGGCCTGACATACGATGAACGTCTGAGGATCGTGGGATTATATTCATTGGAGTTTAGGAGGTTGAGGGGAGATCTGATAGAAACTTACAAGATAATGAACGGCTTAGATAGGATGGACGTAGGGAAGTTGTTTCCATTAACAGGGGAGACTAGGACGCGGGGGCACAGCCTTAGAATAAAAGGGAGTCACTTTAGAACAGAGATGAGGAGAAATTTCTTCAGCCAGAGAGTGGTGGGTCTGTGGAATTCATTGCCACAGAGGGCTGTGGAGGCCGAGACGTTGAGCGTCTTCAAGACAGAAATTGATAAATTCTTGATTTCTCGAGGAATTAAGGGCTATGGGGAGAGAGCGGGTAAATGGAGTTGAAATCAACCATGATTGAATGGTGGAGTGGACTCGATGGGCCGAATGGCCTTACTTCCGCTCCTATGTCTTATGGTCTTATGGTCTTATTTTAACAATGCTACAAACTAATGAATCAAATGACCACATGGTCTGAAATAAAATGCCCTTCTGCACTCATATTTTTCAGTTAAAAAGCATAGTTTCACTGACTTGGGGACTAAAATGATTGATACAATTAGAAAACAATGGAATGGTAGATTTAGGAATGATACGGCCAACATATTTTCTGCACCTCAAACTTTCCCACCACACCCTTGCTGGAAACAGCCTTCCAGTCACAAAGACACCCATCAACGATGACCCTTTGCTGCCACGAGGCAATTTTGTTTCCAGTTTGCTGCATTCCCCTGGATCCCATGGGTTTTTACTTTGTATCCAGTCTGTCATAGAGTCATCGAGGTTTACAGGATGGAAACAGGACCTTCAGCCCAACTTGTCCATGCAGCCCAGCTTTTACCACTAAGATAGTCCCAATTGCCCACATTGTGGGAACCTCATCAAAAGCCTTGCTAAAGTCTGTGTAGACCACATCAACTGCACCACCCTCATCAATCCTCCTCCTACTTCTTAAAATAATTCAATCAGTTTAGTCAGATACATCCTTCTTCTAACTGACTGTCCATGATTAATCCATTGATGGTGACTGACAGTTAATCATCAATCATTGTTTGAAATTTAAACCAGGCAGCTTGCCTCTGATTGGTCAAGGCATTGCCCTGTGGAATGAACCAGCAAATGGCTGTCACTTATTTTGTTTAGCTGAAACAGTGTGTACATGTGTGTACACACCAATGTTGTCCAATCGCGCAATCACATCTAATATTGGACAGTGTTTTGCGTGTTGCAATCATGGACTGGTTGGGTACAATCTGTACTTTGCCCATTGTGAACAGTGAAAGGGACATGCTTTTGATACTATCCAGCAGTCTTTGGGATATACGGCCTACAAATGCAAAACATTACAATGTCCAACATTGGGTGTGATTCCAAGATTGGCTTAAATTCCAAACAATGCTTGGCGGTTAACTGTCAGTCACCAACAGCTGATGCATTCTCCATGGCAACACCTCTACCAATCAGCACTCTCTTTCATAATATAAAGTTGCTTCTCCTGACTTTGGTATTCAGGCGATTGTCCTGATGAGTGCAAGACAAAAAACTTTGACAAAATGTCTTTTTTCAGCAACACTCAAGACCTTGCAAGACGTTTGTTCCTTTACACAAAAGAGACAAAGTGAAGAATTGAAGCTGAGTGAGAATCTACAGGTCGCCTGTCCTCAGACACAAGCAATCTATTGTAAGATTTTAAAGGTTAATTTAACACGCAGCAGTTGACGAAGGGTTAATGGCTTAGAAATTCTAAAACGACTTTATAATAAATCACCAACTGCTCAGGAAACAAGGAGCAACATTCAGCAATTTATTCAATCGCTATTGAGCCATGGGACTCCAAGATCCATTTTTCCACATTCTGCCCGTCGGGACTCTGACTTCAATCCATTCCCCTTTCATTCACACCAGCTGTCAGCAGTGCAGGCTTCGATACAGCTCTCACCCAATCACAGCGGCCGAGGGGAGGTGCCTGGCTTCTCTTGTTAACTATCAGTGCCACCAAGAGATCATTTCATTTTCAGTGGAGGCGGCACAGTGGTTAGAACCACTGCCTCACAGCGCCAGGGACCCAGGTTCGATTCCCGGATTGGGTCACTGTCTGTGTGGAGTTTGCACATTCTCCCCGTATCTGCGTGGGTTTCCTCCGGGTGCTCGGGTCTCCTCCCACAGTCCAAAGATGCTGGGGGTGATTTTTCCAGCTTGCTGCGCTGCTTAGTGGGCCGGGACAATCAAGTGGAGGTTGTTTAGCGAGTTCCCCGCTGGGCATTACAGCTGCCGGATTATCAGCGCGGAACTGTGTAATTGACTTAAATTAGAATTTGAAAATACTTTACATATCGTTAGCGGGCCCGGGACTGAAATCTTTAGGTTTAGAACAGCTCCCCACTAGTGGGGAGCTGGTGGCCTGACCCCGTTGAGTGAAGGGGGCCATGGTGGCTCCCCAGGACGTCGGGGGCAAGCGGGGGTGCCCCCTGGGCATTTGCAGCTTGGCAGTGCCAGCCTGGCACTGCCCTAGAGGCAAAGAGCAAGGGGCACCTTGTCACTGTCCATCGGGCATCAGATAGTGCCAAGGGGGTGGGACCAAGTGGGGGCAGTGCCTGTTGGGGGGGCTGGGGGGTGGTGGGGGGTGATCAGTGGGGGGGTCCAGCTGCCACTCTGCAGAGGGATCACTGGCAGAGGCCAGTGATTGGGGCTGCCCACTGGGGTTGGGGGCTGGGTGTGTCGGGACCGCGGGGAGGAGGTCGGGCTGCCAGTTAGGGGGGTGTTGGATCGGGAGATCAGAGCTGCCGGGGGGGTGGGGGGTGGTGGCCGACATGCCCGGGGGGTCCAGCGATCGGGCCCTGTGGGTGTTAGGGGACAGCGATGCAGCAGTGGTGGGGCTGGCCAGTGATCAGGCAGGCTGGCAGTGCTGACTGATCGGCACATACGCAATGGCCCACACAGCGGTATGCTGCCGGCCTCTCCAGCTCTAATAGACCCGGCCCCCTGATATTTAGCGTGATTCACGCTGGGGCGCTCTGCAGTGCGCGGAGTGTGGGAACTTCATTTCGAAACTCCCGCTGGAGAAACCAGCAGGATTTTCTCCTGTTGTTACACCAATTTGACACTTAGAATTTTGTCGGGAGAATCGCCCCCATGTAGATGGATTAGCCATGGTAAAACATGTGGTGTTAGATACTCTGTTATTGAGTTGATGCTGACTCGATGGGCCAAGTGGCCTCTTCTGCACTGTAGGGATTCTATGAGTCACCTGGATTCCCTCTACGTATTGGAGCTTGAGTGCGAAACTCTGAAACGTCACGGGAGACGACCAAAATGTCACGGAATTTGTTCCAAAGTGGCCCATTGAATTCAGGGCCCAATAATTTGGAACATTACCAGCTTTGCTTGTGAGATAGTCTCTACTGAATTAATGATCTGTGAGTAACAGCAATCCGACCATGGGCGGAGCTCTGATCGCCTTTGATTTGAATCCTCATTTCATTGTCTCCCTGCACTGCCCTGCACCAGGTCATGAAGGGATTAACTCAGACACATCATCTTCCTGGTAAGGAATGGGGGAACTGATAGCTAAGCCGCAACTGGCAGTTCATTCTACTATGAACTATGTCCCTGGCCTGACAATGTCGGGGTATCAAATCCCTCCTGACACAGTGTGAGAGAAAACTTGAGACAAAGCCAATTTAGCTGCAAAAACCACCAATTAATGAACAATGTAATCTTATTCTTTGATTTCTCACCTGAGTTGTAAGATTCTCTTCACAGAGAAACCTTCCAGTCAAAGGAGGCTTTCCTATCTTGTTACCATGACTACACTTCAGACACGATTACATTGGCTTTAAATTACTTTGGGATGTTCTGAGGTTCTGAAAGGTGCTATGTGAATGCACTAGTCCACTAGGGACAGCTTCATATCTTTGCCTTATCTACATGAACTTTCCAGCATGGAACACAATCAGAAACAGAAGTTCCTGCTGCTCCTCCTCAGCTCTAGCCCAGGAATACTCGACCAATTGTAACAGTTCACTGACGTCCAGGCTGAAACCAGCCATCTCGCCAGAGTGGATACAATGGCTATGATTCAACTGTCAGTCATCACTTCAAGTCACGTTCGCGTCACACAAGTGCCAGACCATGACCATCTCCAACAAGAAAGAATCAAACTCCTTGACATTCAGTGGCATCACCATCTAAAAGATGCACAGCAGGAACTCACCAAGGCTAATTGGACAGCACCTATGACCACTACCATCTAGAAGGACAGCAGCAGCAGATACCAGATACCTGGGAACACCACCACCTGGAGGTTCCCCTCCAAGTCACTCACCATCCTGACTTGGAAATATATTGCTGTTCCTTCACTGTCAAGATCCTGGAACTCCCTCCCTAACAGCAGTGTGGGTGTAGACACACCCCAGGGATTGCAGCGTTTGAAGAAGGCAGCTCACCTTCTCAAGGGCAATTAGGGATGGCAATAAATTCTGGCCTGGCCAACACAGTCCATGTCCGTTGAATGAATGATAAAAAACTGACTCAGCCAGCCATCTTTATATTGTCACTTTTCAAAGGGGAGCGACCTTGCATTTATATAGCATCTTTCACAACCTCTGGAAATCCCAGAGCTCCTTACATCAATTAAAGTTTCTGTCTGGAGCTCACCAACTCAACAGATATAGGGAATCAATGGAGGAAATGCAATAGTCAAAATATGAACAGCAAGATCCCACAAACAGCAAAATGTCAATAAGCTGTTTTTAAAATATCCGATAAGGAATGGGAAATTGGCCGGGACATCAGGAGAATCTGTCTCGCTTTCTCTGAAATCGCACCACTGGATTTTTAATACTGACTTGAGAGGGTAAGAAACATCTCAGACTAACATCCCATCTGAATTAACCTCCTAGGGTAGAAAAGTCAAGTACTTGGGAACGTGGGGCGGCACGGTAGCACAGTGGTTAGCACTGCTGCTTCACAGCTCCAGGATCCCGGGTTCGATTCCCGGCTCGGGTCACTGTCTGTGTGGAGTTTGCACATTCTCCTCGTGTCTGCGTGGGTTTCCTCCGGGTGCTCCGGTTTCCTCCCACAGTCCAAAGATGTGCGGGTTAGGTTGATTGGCCAGGTTAAAAATTGTCCCTTAGAGTCCTGGGATGCGTAGGTTAGAGGGATTAGTGGGTAAAATATGTGGGGGGAGGGCCTGGGTGGGATTGTGGTCGGTGCAGACTCGATGGGCCGAATGGCCTCCTTCTGCACTGTAGGGTTTCTATGTTTCTATGTAGGTTTAAGGTGCGTGGGGAAAAGTTTAGAGGAGATGTGCGAGGCAAGTTTTTTTACACAGAGGGTGGTGAATGTCTGGAACACGCTGCCCGGGGAGGTGGTGGGAGCAGGTACGATAGCAGCATTTAAGGGGCAACTAGATGAATACATGAATAGGGTGGGAATGGAAGGATACGGACTCTGTAAGTGCATATGGTTTTAATTTAGGCAGGAATCATGATTGGCACAGGCTTGGAGGGCCGAAGGGCCTGTTCCTGTGCTTTACTGTTCTTCGTTCTTTGTTCTTTGAGTGGGACATGAACCCACACGTTTGGGTTCGAAAACCAGTGTGCCCACACCCTGGGCCACAGCTGAACACTCACTCGCCTCTGCACGCAGTATCGAGTAGGGGAGGGGGCACTGGACACTGATCGATGGCAGGAAAATAGGCAAATGTTTCTGTCTGGAGCTCACCAACTCAACAGATATAGGGAATCAAAAGCCCAGCCCTTCTCCTTAGTGTGATTCAGTCAATCCCAGACTTTGGAATTGTATCCTTGGAGTAATTCAATGCTGACATTGCAAATAAAACCACCCGACAAGACAGTGTCCATGTAGCAGCAATGTGGAACTATTACACTTCATCCCCGGTCAGTCTTGGGTGTTCAGTTAACAGCTAATCAGACAGTGAAAGATTCTGGGATTACTATACTGTGGAAAACCAATCGCTGATTGAATGCTTTGGAATACTGGAAGTGCGGGGCATGATGGCACAATAATTAGCACTGCTGTCTCACAGCACCAGGAACCCCGGTTCAATTCCTGGCTTGGGTCACTGTCTGTGTGAAGTTTGCACATTCTCCCTGTGTCTGCATGGGTTTCCTCCGGGTGCTCCGGTTTCCTCCCACGGTCCAAAGATGTGCGGGTTAGGTGGATTGGCCGTGCTAAATTGCCCCTTAGTGTCCCAGGATGTGTAGCTTAGAGGGATTAGCGGGGCAAATATGTGGGGTTGGGAATAGGGCGTGGGTGGGATTGCTGTCGGCGCAGACTCGATGGACCGAATGGCCTCCTTCTGTACTGTAGGGTTTCTATGATTCGACTTTCTATGACTCTGGTACTGATATTGGTAACTCTACAGGGGGCTCAGAGAGTCAGCAGGATTTCTGCTGACACTTGGTGACTTTGCAGTGTCTTAATTGTCAGGTACTTCCAGCAACTCGCTCTCTGAAGGCTGGATTGACAGTCTGTGTGAATCGCTGCTCTGACAAACATTCCGAGTATCACAGCTCAACACTTTGGGAAGACTTTGTCCCGAAAGAAGAAAACACCCACCTCGTATCAGTCGCTGCTGCTAACACCCGAATTCTGCAGGGAAATATGAGGTGATGTGAGTTTTCTAGCACATCCGACCTTGCTATTCAAACTGTCACATCCGATGCCTGATTTCGCCCTCACGTCCTTGCGCTACCTTTGGGCAGAATCACATTGAGATAACTCACTCTGAGAATACGGCTGTGCCAGTCCTGGCTTGTCCCTGACTGCGAAACAACACCTAACACGTCAAAGGTATGAGGGACCGACCGGTGAAGGAGATGCCAGTTCCTGAATCTACCAATCAGTGGGCAGTCTCACGGAGTGAGAAATAGGGATTCACTCACATTTTCAGCACAGACTGTGCCAATTCCCCAGCTTGCAGCAACATCCAGCCACACTGACCCTGACAATGTGCCATGAAGCCCAGCTCGCTAGCATCAGAGGGGATGGCTGTGATCGGAAATATGTATTCAAACATCAGGCTCACACTACACTTTAACATTCTTGTGTTCATGTTTTATTTATTATTGTCACAAGTATGCTTACGTTAACACTGCAATGAAGTTACTGTGAAAATCCCCCAGTTGCCACACTCCGGCGCCTGTTCGGGTACACAGAGGCAGAATTTAGCACGGCCAATGCACCTCACCAGCACGTCTTTCGGACTGTGGGAGGAAGCACCCAAAGGAAACCCACGCAGACATGGGAAGAACGGGCAGACTCCACACAGTCACCCAAGGCTGGAATTGAACCTGGGTCCCTGGCACCACGAGGCAGCAGTGTTAAGCACTGTGCCACCGTGTCGCCCCACAGAACAGTATCGGTTATGTCCGCTCCAGCCAGCAGAGCTGCAGACAGACACAATCTTCCCACCTTATCTGGACATCTCAGAACAGGCAACAAATTGCTCTGAAAGGGCAGTGACTGTGTGATGTAGGAAACCATGGCAATGCGATGCACACACAGCAAGATCCCACAAAGGGCCAGCAGGAGTTTTTGACCTGAACACATGATCAGTCAGAAAGAAAATGTCAGCTGTGAAAACCCTCATTTATTCTATATTCCTTTGGAGAACACTGGAATTTCACTGAGTGGACACCAGGTGGTTGGTGAGGGATGGAGGCAGGGCTGAGGCTGATTGAACCACTCACCCCAAATCCCCGGAGAGAGGCTTGAGCAGTGCTGCCGAGTGTTGGATGTGGCTCAGTGGACAGTATTCTTACCTCTGAAACCACTGAGCTCCAATCCCACTCCAGCTGAAAGTCCAACCTTATCCTCAACTACAATATCAAAATATCCTTCAAACAAGAGATTAAGCCAAAGGCCTGTCTGCTTCCTCAGGTGAACACAAATGGCCCCATGGCACGGTGACGCAGTGGTTAGCACTGCTGCCTCACAGTACTCGGGAGCCAGGTTCAATTCCTGGCTTGGGTCACAGTCTGCGTGGAGTTTGCACATTCTCCCCGTGCCTGCGTGGGTTTCCATCGGGTGCTCTGATTTCCTCCCACAGTCTGAAAGATGTGCAGGTTAAATGGATTAGCGGCATAAATATGTGGTGTTAAGGGGGTAGAGCCTGGGTAAGATGCTCTATCAGAGAGTCAGTGCAGATTATCCAGAAAAGAGCTGGAGGGAGCGTAACAGTTTTGACACTGATTGATGATCTGTTTAACTTTATCCTAAGGTGAACATAGTGTAGCAATTACCATTGGTCAAAACAGTGCAATTCATAAAATGGTGCAGTTAACTACATGCCACCCATTCCCCAAAGCATTCACCTTTCTTCATTTAGACATAATTACTTCGATCTGTTTCTCCATCATTTCAGAGCTGTTAGCCTCAGGGACAGACCTTGCAGCTTTCTGTCTGCATCCAATGCTTTCTCCTTAGATTTGAACAGTGGAAACTGAGGAGGAGTCGAGCAATGTGGGGGGAGTTCAGAGTTCGCAAACTCCTAAAGGCAGTGCCTCACATAGACAAAGCCACGAGACAGCCAATGGGATGTTATTGTGACAAGACATACTGAATGTAAAAGTTGCGGTCTATGCCGGAATTGTACCGCCGCGCCCGCCCAAGACCAATGGAGGATGCCGTTCCGCGAGCCTCGCCTGTCCCGAGTCGGGGGTAGGCGTGCCAGTAAACCTCCAACACCAATTTTGAACCCAGACAACATGAAAGGCTGTGTGCGAGTTTTGGACTCTGCAGTAGGGGGAAGATTTTCATGGAATCCCTATAGTGCAGAAGGAGGCCATTCGGCCCATCGAGTCTGTACCGACCACAATCCCTCCCAGGCCCTATTCCCGTAATCGCACATATTTCCTCTGCTAATCCCCCAGACACTAGGGTTAATTTAGCACGGCCAATCAACCTAACCCACACATCTTTGGACTGTGTGAGGAAACCGGAGCACCCGGAGGAAACCCACGCAGACACGGGGAGAATGTGCAAACTCCAAAAAAAAGGATGCTGCCTGGTCTGGAGGGTATTAGCTAGCAGGAGGGGTTGGATAAACTCGGTTTGTTCTCACTGGAACAACGGAGGTTGAGGGGTGACCTGATAGAGGTTTACAAGATTATGAGCGGCATGGAGAGAGTGGATAGTCAGATGCTCTTTCCTAGGGTAGAAAAATCAAGTACTAGGGGACATAAGTTTAAGGTGTGTGGGGAAAAGTTTAGAGGAGATGTGTGAGGCAATTTTTTTTATACACAGAGGGTGGTGAATGTCTGGAACGCGCTGCCCGGGGAGGTGGTGGGAGCAGGTACGATCGCGGCATTGAAGGGACAACTAGACGAATACCTGAATAGGATGGGAATGGAAGGATATGGACTCCCTAAGTGCATACGGTTTTAGTTTAGTTAGGGCATCATGATCGGCGCAGGCTTGGAGGGCCGAAGGGCCTGTTCCTGTGCTGTACTGTTCTTTGTTCTTTGTTCCTTGCAGACCGTCACTCAAGGCCGGAATCGAACCGGGTCCCTGGCACTGTAAGAGTTTTAAGCCAAAGAGCAGGAGGCAGATTTTGCTATGGATGTTGTGAGGCTGTGGTATGCATGGCCTGAGTTAACCAGAGACCAGAGCAATGTTATCTCGATTCGATCGGTGGCTGAAGGAAAAAGTTTATTTATTAGTGTCACAAGTAGGCTTCCATTAACACTGCAATGAAGTTACTGCGAAAATCCCCGGGTCGCCACACTCCTGCGCCTGCTCGGGTTACACTGAGGGAGAATCTAGCACAGCCAATACACCTAACCAGCACATCTTTCAGACTGTGGGAGGAAACCGGAGCACCCGGAGGAAACCCACGCAGACACGGGGAGAACGTGCAGACTCCACACAGACAGTGACCGAAGCCGGGAATCGAACCCGAGGGGAGGGAGGAGGGCAGGGGGGAGTAGGAGGGGGAGGAGGAGAGAGAGAGAGGGAGGGAGGGAGTAAGGGGGAGGGGGGAAGGGGGAGCAGGGAGGAGTGGGGAGGGGAGGAGGGGGAGGGAAGGAGGGGGAGGGGAAGAGGAGGGGAGGAAGAGGGAGGAGGAGGGGAGGGGGGAAGGGGTAGGGGGGAGCAGGGGAAGGCAGGGAAGGGCGGAGGGCAGAAGGGGGAGGGGGAAGGGGAGGCGCGGGGGAGAAGAGAAGGCGGAGGAGGGGGGAGGGAGGGGGAGGGGGAAGGGGTGGAGGGGGGAGGGGGAGGGGGAAAGGGAGGGGGAGGACGGGGGAGGGGAAGGGGAGGAGGGGGGAGGGGGAGGAGAAGGAGGGGGAAGAGAAGGAGGGGGAGGGGGGAAGGGGAGGGGGAAGGGGAGGGGGAGGACGGGGGAGGAGAGGTGGGGGAGGGAGGGGGTAGGAGGGTAGGGGGGAGGGGAGCGGCGACTGGGTGACAAGTAGACTCAGCTCAATGTTAACCTCATTCTGATACACCATTCCCATTGGGGCCGGGGATTGAAACGACTGAGCTTACGTTTGGCAATGTTCGTGGTGATCACTGTGGGGAAATCATTAGTGGCGGTATCTTTAATGGGTGGCGGAGCTGTAAGAGCTGGGGGTTTGCCTTAATTTAATCATAATGCTTCAGTCAATCACAATCACCGATTAATTTGGGAGAGCTGATTGACACTTGACCTCCAGCTCAGACTCGCTGCAACGCCACACGGGTACCAACCCCCACAAGCTGCACAGACCTCAGGATATCTTCCACAATAAACACAACATTGGGATACTTGGCAAAGGGCAAGTGGTCCATTTACAATGGAACCCTGACCCTCAGTCTGACTGGTTGGCCGCGATTGAAGTTTATCTTCCGTCTTTTCGTCTTGGTTTATTTTTTGGAAAAATATACTTTATTCCAAAAATATCGAAAGGAACATCAAAAAATATTTCCCAATGGCCATTGCAGAAAGTGCGAAGGTATTGAAGCTCTTCATAAAGTGTCTTCTCTTCTTGAAGATGGGGACTGAATATTTTACAATTCTTTGGCTCTGGGTCATGTGAGGTACAACCCTGTTTCTGTCCACTCAATTGGTCAATCGTTAGCTAACTGTCCTTTCAGGATGGTACCCTGAGCCTGGTTCAGGTTATTGTCAGTCTCGCTGTTAATTCACTAACAATGAGCACTTATTGAGGTTAATATTGCATTTGTCTTGTTTTACAGCTGTTTAGCTATATAGAATAGAATAGAATAGAATAGAAACCCGACAGTGCAGAAGGAGGCCATTCGGCCCATCGAGTCTGCACCGACCACAATCCCACCCAGGCCCTACCCCCACATATTTACCCGCTAATCCCTCTAACCTACACATCCCAGGACTCTAAAGGGCAATTTTTAACCTGGCCAATCAACCTAACCTGCACATCTTTGGACTGTGGGAGGAAACCGGAGCACCCGGAGAAAACCCACGCAGACACGAGGAGAATGTGCAAACTCCACACAGACAGTGACCCGAGCCGGGAATCGAACCTGGGGCCCTGGAGCTGTGAAGCAGCAGTGCTAACCACTGTGCTACCGTGCCGCCCTAAATGTGTTTAGAATGACTCAGGAAGCCTGACTGGAAAGGAACATAGTTTATTGCTGTGCTCCGAATGTGAAGTAAATCCATTACCATGATGTACCTGCCTGGGACTCCCGTTCAGCAGGCCCAGTTCTGGGCCACTGCCTGTAATCAGGGAACTCACACTCACTGAGTCCCACAGGGAGATCAATCAGTGATTCCCCATTGGACCTGGCTGGGGTTAGCACTGTGTGTACAATCGTTACTGCTCCAACAACCTCCCTGCGCTTATCCACATTCTAACCACTTTTAAACAGAGGATTTTTACATTTGAGTTAGTCCTTTCACCAATTCCTGACATGTCAGGACTTGTCGAGAGTTGTAGCTTACATTCAACTAAGCTTATTCACCATGCTTTGCAGCTGTTACACACAGAATATAATTTACACCAACGCAAAGATATGGCAATAAAGTTCTAACAGTACGATAATAAAAGAAACTCAATCCCACAGTGTGTCTGCAGTGGAGACAGAAACTGTGCATTGTCACAGCACTCTGAGCTGTGTGGAAGCGTCAGGAGCAGCATTTGCAATCTTCTCCTCCAGCCACTCAATAAAACATTTTCATTTTAATTCAAGAGAAGTTTGAGCAACTTTACTCAGCTTGTAATGAATATAAACATTGAGTGCATTATCTGGTCCTATCACATTCCCTCCACTCCATCCCATTTCCTTTAGTTCATTGATATCTTTAAGTGGCTCAGGCTAAGAGTAATTTGATACAGAAGCATTAAGATTCAGCTGGATTCAAGTCCTACCTGTGCACGAAATCTAGACATAAGGACATAGAGAATAGAAGCAGGAGGAGGCCATTCGGCCCTTCAAGCCTGCTCCGCCATTCATTTTGATCACGGCTGATCATTCAACTCAACAGCCTGATCCCACCTTCCACCCATATCCTTTAACCCTCCTCACCCCAAGAGCGATATCTAACTCCTTCTTCAAAACATACAGGGTGAAATTTTCTCAAACAAATTCTAAGTGTAAAACAGGTGAGAAAACGAGAGGTTTTCGGGCTGTTTTTTTCAGCAAGGTATTAATGGCACTCTGCGAATCACAAGCCGTAATAAGAATCTTGCCACTGACAGGGGATCAGTTACCCTGTCTTAGTTACCCAACTTTAAAAGTAGATTTGAAATTCTGTTCCAGTAAAACGCTCATTTGTAATTGATTCCTGGCAAGTTATTTTCTTGCCTATATAAGTTAGGTAATGATCTATCCCTGCCTGGTCTGCTGGCAAGATGAACCTGAGATCTGACTAATCTAATAGCTAGTGCAATAAGTCAACCTCTTGAGACACGGACAACTCATTAAGCATACTGGTCCAATGTACTATAAAGGTGAAAAGTGGTCTGGAGTCGAGCCAGAACTTCTCTTGCAATTTGTTTACCTCTTTATAATGTGTAAACATCAAATGGCCTCAGTGAGGCATAACATCTGCAGCGGCAGGAACTTTGCTGTAGTTTGTGAGGGAAATAAATTGGAGTCTAGAGCAAGATCCATCTCTTGAAATCTGCTGCAGAAGGATGCAACTTTGGTTTTTTTTTTTAAAAACCGCTTTACTGATTGAAATCCACTTCACATATTGTTTTGTTCTTATCCCTGCCGTTTCTTTGTCACTTGCTGGGCATCTTTGGATGTTGCATACTGCAGGTGTTGTTTATCAGTGTTTTCAATTAAATCAATTCTGCCAATGTCACATTTAGTAAGTTAATGTATGTCAGTGAATGTGAGGAATATTGTTTCCCTTTTTTGTAGTCTGTTTCTGTATGCGATCGTCCCAAACGGAACAGAAAAATGTCCATCTTCATGCGTCCACATTGTAAAGACTCTGTTCAGTCATCAGTCATATTCCCTCAAGGTTGCTTACTTCCTGTTCTAGCCCCATGGACATAGCCTACGTGGAAGATTGAGCGAGCAGTCAATATAGTATTTATGGAATGAATGTTCTATAAAAACACTCAGTATTTCCTGTTTTTCTCTTGGCATTTGGAAGGTCCACGGTAACTACCTAACTGATGAAGAAAAGCAGTTACCACAATTTTGTCCACTGTATTGTAGTATTTTTACATGTATAATGTACCATTTTCCTTCAAAAATGAACAAATAAAGCAGATAAAATGTCAAAAAAAAAAACAAAAACAGGGGATCAGGGAATGGGTGGGGGTGGGGGGGAAGTATCAGCACGCCCGTGAGGCCGGCTGCTGAACTCGAGGAGCGCCATCGTGCAGGCGCCCTGATCTCCCAGTATATGGTGAGCATGGGCACTGCCCGGCCCTGCCTTCCGACCGACAAGTCGACAAGTGTTCACCCCTGAGAAGAGGATTTCAGCCTATGAAACAGTTCTATTAGCTCATGTATTATTTGCCAATCAGTCACTGCACTTTAACATTCATTGGTAGGGTGTGAGGTACTTGGTAAATCAAAGTCAATTCTTTGTGTCAGGATTAAGATTTACATTCTTGCACTTCCTCAAGTCACTGTCTGTGTGCAGTCTGCACGTTCTCCCCGTGTCTGCATGGGTTTCCTCCGGGAGCTCCGGTTTCCACCCACAGTCCAAAGATGTGCGGGTTAGGTCGTTTGGCCAGGTTAAATTGCCCCTCAATGTCAGGTGGATTAGCAGGGTAAATATGTGGGTTTACAGGGATAGGGCTTGGGTGGAATTGTTGTTGGTGCAGACTCAATGGGCCGAATGGCCTTTTTCTGCACTGTAGGGGTTCTATGATTATAAACAGCACTTATACAAAGTTAAAACAAATGAAACATATGTTTATTTATACATATTAAATAACAATCATGTTTGATTGTTAAAATAAATTAAAAATTACAGTCTGAGTGAGCCACTTAATGACTTAAAAAGAAATAGCAAAATAAACCGAAATACAACTTCAACATACCGTTTATAAGAGCAGTTTTTCACTGCAAAACTGCCTTTTGGAACTGGGACCTCAATGGCGGGGTAAGATGCTGTGTCAGAGAGAAAGTACGAACTTGATGGGCCAAATATCCTCCTTCTGCACTGTGGGGATGCTGTGTAAGGGTTCTATCCAATCTCTCCTCATAGCTACAGTTTTCATTACCCTTTGTTTCCTGTTACCAAGCAAACATTTTATCCAGTTTGCTACACTATCCTGTATTCCACGAGCTTTTACTTTTTTGAATAGTCTGCCATGTGGGACCTTGTCAAACACCTTGCTAAAATCTATATACACGACATCCACTGCACTACCTTCATCAACCCTGCGTGTCACTTCCTGGAGCATGAATTGGCCATGATGGCCTGGGAAACATGACTGAAAGGAAAGACAGTGGAAAGGCATGGCAGGCATTTAAAGAATGAATAGGTGAACTCCTGTTTATTCCTGTTTGGCACAAGAGTGGGAAGGGAATTGTGGCCAAACCATGGCTTACAAGGGAAATTAGAGATCGTATCTGATTCAAGGAAGAAGCAAACAAATTGGCAAGAAAAAGCAATTAGCCTGAGGATTGAGAACAGTTTAAAATTCAACAAAGGAGGAACAAGGGATTGATTAGGAAGGAAAAAATAGAGTATGAACATAAAAATTGACTGCAAACGTTTCTATGGATATGTAAAGAGAAAAAGATTGACAAAAACAAATGTAGGCCCCTTACAGTCAGAAACGGGAGAATTCATAATGGGGAATAAAGAAATGGCTGAGGAATTAAATTTACTTTGTTTCAGTCTTCATAAAGGAAGACATGAATAATGTAGCAGAAGTGCTGAGAGAAACATGTTTTAGTGAGGAGCTGAAGGAAATCAGCATTAGCGGAGAAATGGTTTTGGGGAAGATGATGGGATTGAAGGTGGATAAATCTCCAGGTCTTGATAATCTTCATCCCAGAGTACCTAAGGAAGTGGTGCTGGAAATAATAGATCCATTGGTGGCTATTTTCCAAAATTATTTGGGCTCTGGAATAGTTCCTACAGATTGGAGGGTAGCGAATGTAAGCCCGCTATTCAAAAAGAAAGCTAGAGAGAAAACAGGGAACTATAGACCAGTGAGCCTAACGTCGATACTGGGGAAGGTGCGAGAGTCTATTATCAAGGATTTCATAACTCAGCATTTGGAAGGCAGTGGGATAATCAAAGTCAGCATGGATTTACAAAAGGGAAATCATGCTTCAGGAATGTATTGGAACTTTTTGAGGATGTAACTAGTAGAGTTGGCCGAGGAGAATCAGTGGATGTGGTTTATTTAGACTTTCAGAACGCTTTCGGCAAGGTCTCACATAACAGACTACTATGTAAAGTTAAAGTACCTGGGATTGCAAGTCATGTCTTGAGAGGGATAGAAAGCTGGTTAGCAGATAGGAAGCAAAGAGTTGGCATAAATAGGTCTTTCTGATTGGCAGTCAGTGACTAATGAGATTTCACAGGGATCTGTGCTAGGATCCAACTATTGATATTATATATCAATGATTTGGAAGAGAGAACTGAATGTATTATCTCCAAATTTGCAGATGATACAAAGTTGGGTGGGAGGGTGAGCTGTGAGGAGGATGCAGAGATGCTTCAGCATGATTTGGACAGGCTGAGTGAGTGGGCATGTACATGGCAGATGCAGTATAATGTGGATAAATGTGAGGTTATCCACTTTGGTAGCAATAATAGGAAGACAGATTATTACTTGAAAGGGTGTAAATTGAGGGAGGTGGATACTCAACGAAACCTTGGAGTCCTCGTGCATCAGTCGCTGAAAGTAAGCGCGCAGGTACAGCAGGCAGTAAAGAAGGCAAATGGTATATTGGCCTTCATAGCGAGAGGATTTGAGTATAGGGATAGGGATGTTTTGCTGCCATTGTTTAGGGCGTTGGTGAGGCCACACCTGGAGTATTGTGTGCAGTTTTGGTGTCCTTATCTGAGGAAGGATATCCTTGCTACAGTGGGAGTACAGCGAAGGTTTACCAGGCTGATTCCTGGGATGGCAGGTCTGTCATTTGCGGAGAGATGAAGTCGGTTAGGATTAGAACTCACTGGAGTTTAGAAGAATGAGAGGGGATCTCATAGAAACTTATAAAATTCTAACAGGGTTAGACAGGGTAGATTCAGAAAGAATGTTCCCGATGGTGGGGGGAGTCCAGAAATAGGGGTCATAGTTTGAGGGTAAGGGGTAAACGTTTTAGAACTGAGGTGAGGAGAAATTTCTTCACCCAGAGGGTGGCGAATGTGTAGAACTCACTACCACAGAATGAGGTTGAGGCCAAAACATTGTCTGATTTCAAGAAGAAATTAGATATTGCTCTTGGGGCTAGAGGGATCAAGGGATATGGGAGGAAGGGGGGGAATCAGGATATTGAATTCGATGATAAGCTATGATCAAGATGAATGGCAAAGCAGGCTCAAAGGGCCAAATGGCCTCCTCCTGCTTCTAGTTTCTATGTTTCCTCAAAGAATTCAATCAGATTTGTGAGACGAGACCTTCCTTTAACAAATCCATGCTGACCATCTCTGACTCGTCCATGCCTCTCTAAGTGACAGTTAATCCTATCTCTCAGGATTGATTCTACTGATTTGCCCATCACCGATGTAAGACTAACTGGCCAATAATTATTTGGTATTTCCTTCGATCCCTTTTTAAACAATGGAACTATGTTTGCATTTCTCCAGTCCTCCAGTAGCTCCCCTATATCTCGTGAAGATTGGAAACTCATCCTTAGAGCATCTCCTGTCTCCTCCCTGGCCTCCTTCAGCAGCCTGGGAAACAATCCATCTAGCTCTGGCAACTTATCAATTTTCAGGGATTCCAACCTTTCCTCTCTCTTTATGATTATCCCATCCAATATCTCACAGTGTTCGTCCTGTATCATCCCTTTGCTTTGTAAGCACACAGACAAAATATTCATTTAAAACCCTTACCACAGCCTCTGCATCTACACACAAGTACATAAGAACATAAGAAATAGGAGCAGGAGTAGGCCATCTAGCCCCTCGAGCCTGCCCCGCCATTCAATAAGATCATGGCTGATCTGACGTGGATCAGTACCACTTACCCGCCTGATCCCCATAACCCTTAATTCCCTTACCGATCAGGAATCCATCCATCCGCGCTTTAAACATATTCAGCAAGGTAGCCTCCACCACCTCAGTGGGCAGAGAATTCCAGAGATTCACCACCCTCTGGGAGAAGAAGTTCCTCCTCAACTCTGTCTTAAACCGACCCCCCTTTATTTTGAGGCGGTGTCCTCTAGTTTTAACTTCCTTACTAAGTGGAAAGAATCTCTCCGCCTCCACCCTATCCAGCCCCCGCATTATCTTATAAGTCTCCATAAGATCCCCCCTCATCCTTCTAAACTCCAACGAGTACAAACCCAATCTCCTCAGCCTCTCCTCATAATCCAAACCCCTCATCTCCGGTATCAACCTGGTGAACCTTCTCTGCACTCCCTCCAACGCCAATATATCCTTCCTCATATAAGGGGACCAATACTGCACACAGTATTCCAGCTGCGGCCTCACCAATGCCCTGTACAGGTGCATCAAGACATCCCTGCTTTTATATTCTATCCCCCTCTTTATCCCTAATAGGTCCCACTTTTTCATTAATTAACCTTTTACCATTAACATATTGATAAAACTTCCTTGAGTTTTCTTTAACTTTACTTGCTAATCATTTTTCATGCCCTCTCTTGAATTCCTTATTTCTTTTTTTACTTTGTCCCTTCAATTCCTATATTTATCCAGGCAATCTGCAGTGTTTTGTTCCTTGTGTCTGCCATACATTTTCTTTTTCTGTTTGATATTCCCTTGTATTCCTCTAGACATGATGTGGAGATGCCGGCGTTGGACTGGGGTAAGCACAGTAAGAAGTCTCACAACACCAGGTTAAAGTCCAATAGGTTTATTTGGTAGCAAATACCATAAGCTTTCGGAGCATTGCTCCTTCGTCAGATGGAGCGGACTTACAGTGCAGTAAGTCAGGAGTAAGGGAGTCAGTGCAGACCTGATGGGCCCAATGGCCTCGTCTGCACTATACGAATTCTATGATTCCTGCAAAATTTGTCTTCCCCCAGTTCAAAACTTCTCCCGTGCTTTATCTGTGTCCTTTTGCATGGTAAAGCTCAATCAGCTTCAGACTTCTTCCTTTACCAGATACTAATATTGGATTCAACAAGGTGGCAGAGGGTGAACATTAAACCTTGGTGATTGGTGGCTGTAATGGAAAGTTTTTGTCTCTATCCCCTGAAGGAACGGAAGTATTCTGCTGCTGGCAAAAGGATGGCAAAAGGAAGATGCAAAATATTAGGTTTTGAATGTGGAACAGAAATTCAACAAGAGTCAGCAACTTCAGGATAGCAGAGTGGGAAACTGCACGGGAAAGGAAAATACAGATGGGCAATAAAACCTACGAGGCGGCACGGTGGCACAGTGGTTAGCACTGCTGCCTCACAGTGCCAGGGGCCCGGGTTCAATTTGCGGCTTGGGTCACTGTCCCCGTGCCTGCATGGGTTTCCTCCCACAATCCAAAGATGTGCGGGTTAGGTGGATTGGCCATGTTAAATTGCCCCTTAGTGTTAGGGGGGCTAGCTAGGGTAAATGCATGGGGTTATGGGGATAGGGCCTGGGTGGGATTATGGTTGGTGCAGACTCCATAGAAACAAAGAATCCTTGCAGTGCAGAAGGAGGCCATTCGGTCCAATGAGTCGGCACTGACTGTTCTAGCTGTGTCCATGGGCCAAAACGTATTATCTGTGTTTACCAATGCAATTGGCTTAACAATGTAATTGCCAAAGGATGCATTTGATGAGATATTGGCATGACCTACTTGTGACTCCTGACCCACAGCAATGTCCTCTGAAATGGCCAAGGAAGCCACTCAATTCAGGGGCAGTTAGGGATGGGAACAGATGGCAGTGACCCACATCACACAAAAGAATAAAGACTCCATTCCTCTACAGCAACATTAGACATATTCCAATTCCTCTGTTATTTGTTGTGGGAGAGAGTGTGAGACAGAAAATTGACTTTATTTTTTTAATTTGATTTTGATTTGATTTGATTTATTATTGTCACATGTATTAGTATACGGTGAAAAGTATTGTTTCCTGCGCGCTATACAGACAAAGCATACCGTTCATAGAGAAGGAAAGGAGAGAGTGCAGAATGTAGTGTTACATTCATAGCTAGGGTGTAGAGAAAGATCAGCTTAATGTGAGGTAAGTCCATTCAAAAGTCTGATGGCAGCAGGGAAGAAGCTGTTCTTGAGTCGGTTGGTACGTGACCTCAGACTTTTGTATCTTTTTCCCAAAGGAAGAAGGTGGAAGAGAGAATGTCCGGGATGCGTGGGGTCCTTAATTATGCAGGTTGCTTTGCCGAGGCAGCAGGAAGTGTAGACAGAGTCAATGGATGGGAGGCTGGTTTGCGTGATGGATTGGGCTACATTCATGACCTTTTGTAGTTTCTTGCGGTCTTGGGCAGAGCAGGAGCCATACCAAGCTGAGATACAACCAGAAAGAATGCTTTCTATGGTGCATCTGTAAAAATTGGAGAGAGTCGTAGCTGACGTGTCAAATTTCCTTAGTCTCCTGAGAAAGTAGAGGCATTGGTGGGTTTTCTTAACTATAGTGTGGGCATGGGGGGCCAGGACAGGTTGTTGGTGATCTGGACACCTAAAAACTTGAAGCTCTCAATCCTTTTAATCAAGGGTCAAGGGACTAACTTGGGACTATGGAACTCTTCAGAGATGAATCAGTTTGGGGTTTGTTCTCCGTCAGGTTAAGTGCACTCAGAAGGCTTGTGTTGGGGTGTTTTTTCACTGAAGCATGTTTGAACTGAAGCTTCACTCTCCAAAGTGCTATCAGAATCCAGCCTTCCTATCATGCTTCCGGGTGCCTGCTGTACCAGCAACTTTCTCAGCATGTGGGCACTTCCAGCAAGACCCGACATTTATTACCCACCGCTAGTTACCCAGTGAAAGCAGTAAATAGGATTTTTAGTCTAAGTGCAGGTGAGTGACTTGCTAGGCTAGTTGAGAGTCGCACACACACTGTTTTGGGGCTGTAGGCACACACACACACACACACACACACAAAAAAGAACAAAGAACAATACAGCACAGGAACAGGCCCTTCGGCCCTCCAAGCCCGTGCCGCTCCCTGGTCCAAACTAGACCATTCTTTTGTATCCCTCCATTCCCACTCCGTTCATATGGCTGTCTAGATAAGTCTTAAACGTTCCCAGTGTGTCCGCTTCCACCACCTTGCCCGGCAGCGCATTCCAGGCCCCCACCACCCTCTGTGTAAAATACGTCCTTCTGATATCTGTGTTAAACCTTCCCCCCCTCACCTTGAACCTATGACCCCTCGTGAACGTCACCACCGACCTGGGGAAAAGCTTCCCACCGTTCACCCTATCTATGCCTTTCATAATTTTATACACCTCTATTAAGTCTCCCCTCATCCTCCGTCTTTCCAGGGAGAACAACCCCAGTTTACCCAATCTCTCCTCATAACTAAGCCCCTCCATACCAGGCAACATCCTGGTAAACCTCCTCTGTACTCTCTCCAAAGCCTCCACGTCCTTCTGGTAGTGTGGCGACCAGAACTGGACGCAGTATTCTAGATGCGGCCGAACCAATGTTCTATACATCTGCAACATCAGACCCCAACTTTTATACTCTATACCCTGTCCTATAAAGGCAAGCATGCCATATGCCTTCTTCACTACCTTCTCCACCTGTGACGTCACCTTCAAGGATCTGTGGACTTGCACACCCAGGTCCCTCTGCGTATCAACACCCTTCATGCTTCTGCCATTTATCGTATAGCTCCTCCCTACATTATTTCTACCAAAATGCATCACTTCGCATTTATCTGGATTGAACTCCATCTGCCATTTCTTTGCCCAAATTTCCAGCCTATCTATATCCTTCTGTAGCTTCTGACAATGCTCCTCACTATCTGCAAGTCCTGCCAATTTTGTGTCGTCCGCAAACTTACTGTTCACCCCAGTTACACCTTCTTCCAGATCGTTTATATAAATCATAAACAGCAGAGGTCCCAATACAGAGCCCTGTGGAACACCGCTAGTCACAGGCCTCCAGCCGGAAAAAGACCCTTCCACTACCACCCTCTGTCTTCTGTGACCAAGCCAGTTCTCCACCCATCTAACCACCTCCCCCTTTATCCCATGAGATCCAACCTTTTTCACCAGCCTACCATGAGGGACTTTGTCAAACGCTTTACTAAAGTCCATATAGACGACATCCACGGCCCTTCCCTCGTCAACCATTCTGGTCACTTCTTCAAAAAACTCCACCAGGTTAGTGAGGCATGACCTCCCTCTCACAAAACCATGCTGACTATCGTTAATGAGTTTATTCCTTTCTAAATGCGCATACATCCTATCTCTAAGAATCTTCTCCAACAACTTCCCCACCACGGACGTCAAGCTCACTGGCCTATAATTACCCTATATTTATCCTTCCTACCCTTCTTAAATAACGGGACCATACGCATGCACACGCACGCACATGCACACGCACGCACATGCACACGCACACACACACACACACGCACGCACCATGGTTAGCACTGCTGCCTCACAGCGCCAGAGACCCAGGTTCGATTCCTGGCTTGGGTCACTGTCTGTGTGGAGTTTGCATGTTCTCCCTTTGTCTGCGTGGATTTCCTCCGGGTGCTCCGGTTTCCTCTCATGGTCCGAAAGATGTGCTGGTTAGGTGCATTGGCCGTGCTAAATTCTCCCTCAGTGTACCTGAACAGGCGCTGGAGTGTGGCGACTAGGGGATTTTCACAGTAACCACATTTGTGGAGTTAATGTAAGCCTTACTTGTGGCTAATAAAAAAACTTTAAAAAAACAAATGATTGCGCCCAGGTTCACTGGGACATTCGGCTGGAGCCAACCTCCTGTTACTTTGATCTGGGTGAAATACAAGGAATATTTGTGTTATTGTCAGTGACACAGAAAGCAAACTCTGCAAACAATGATGCACATTCTCTGAAAACCTGACTCAGCTCCCCCACAAACTGGTTCTTCCGGTTGGGCCTCGACATGTTAACACCGGTGGCTACAAAAGATTTGTAACATGAGTGCGGTTTTTAAAAATTCATTGCCAGGATGTCGACATTTCTGGTACAACCAACATTTATTGCCCATTCCTAACTGCCCATGAGAAGGTGGCAGTGAACCATTCTCTTGACAACTGAGTTTCATGCTAAGTTATTTCAGAAGGCGTTATTGCGGGATTGGAGTCACATATAAAGCAGACCAGACCTGCGGCACGGTGGCACAGTGGTTAGCGCTGTTGCCTCAAAGTGCCAGGGACCTGGGTTCGATTCCCGGCTTGGGTCACTGTCTGTGCGGAGTCTGCACGTTCTCTTCGTGTCTGCATGGGTTTTCTTCGAGTGCTCTGGTTTCCTCCCACAATCCGAAAGACGTGCTGGTTAGTTGCATTGGCCATGCTAAATTCTCCCTCAGTGTACCCAAACAGGTGTCGGAGTGTGGCTAGGGGATTTTCATAGTAACTTCATTGCTGTGTTAGTGTAAAGCTACAAGTTGATTTTTTGCAATATTCTGGTAGTTACATGTCACCATTCTGATAGAAGATTTTTTACTGAATTCCAGGTCTTTACCACTCACGTATGCTTTAAAATGTCTTCTCTAACTTAAGCTGAAATTCTGAAAAGGCGGATAGTGTAGCGGTGTAGTCATCCGCTCAGAGACATGTCCATGTGATCTGGTTGCCATGGAGAGAGAAAATCATACAGGTACCCATTGAGGAGTTGGGTGCCAGATTTAACACTTGCCCACAGCATTTCACGGAAAAAGGACGGCTGTTGTTTGAGATGCAGGAAATAGTTACCGAGATGGGGAAGGAGATGAATATTCTGTGTTAACAACCAAGGAGGATGGTCGTAAGAATTAGCTTTGGGTTAAAAAAAAAGGATTGAAAATTGGAAATCTTTCTTGGAAATTTAAGGAATGAAGAGTCACTGAGGTGTGCCTTGCCGGTATGAAGTGGATCCAGGTAGCCTGGAGTGAGTGGAATGATTGTCAGAGGACACTGGAGGTTTCAATGTGATGACAGAGAGAAGTGAGGCTGTTGGAGAGCTCAGTGTGACTCTGTGATGGTTCCTGTAATACTTCATACCTGCCAGCTGCCTGGTGCATGGAGAAAAAGTTTTGTAAGACATATTTCACTCTCATTAGCTTGTCAATGTGGAAGTACCGTTTGTTTAATTGGATCTATTAATGGCCTGCTGAATAATCATAGAAATCATAGAAACCCTACAGTACAGAAAGAGGCCATTCGGCCCATCGAGTCTGCACCGACCACAATCCCACCCAGGCCCTACCCCCATATCCCTACATATTTTACCCACTAATCCCTCTAATCTACGCATCCCAGGAGACTAAGGGGCAATTTTAGCATGGCCAATCAACCTAACCCGCACATCTTTGGCCTGTGGGAGGAAACCGGAGCACCCGGAGGAAACCCACGCAGACACGAGGAGAATGTGCAAACTCCACACAGACAGTGACCCGAGCCGGGAATCGAACCCGGGACCCTGGAGCTGTGAAGCAGCAGTGCTAACCACTGTGCTACCGTGCCGCAATAATGTTTAATCCATATTAATTATAGTTTGTTTGTTACATTAAAACTCATAAAACTTGTAATTTTGTCCTTTGGTTCTTCCCATTGGTAGTTGGGAATTTTGTCTATTTTTCAAACCATCAGTATCGTGACAAATCTCTGAGGATTATTAGCCCAGGCCTCGGCATCACTCTACTACCACACAAATTCAGTTCAATAAGATCCAACAATGCAACATAAAAGGGGAAGAAATTTGAAATTTGAAATAGCAGTGAGGAAAGGAGTAAAAAATTGGCAACAGGCTTACTGGCCCTCTTATGACACCCAACTAAAATTCATAGCATTGATAGGTGTGACAGAATTCAGAAAGAACGATTGAGATTATGTCACAACTTTTAAATTCTGGATATAGATTCACAACACAAACTGTCTTCATGAAGATAAATGGAGAGAATACTGAAAATTGTCAAATGGGAATGCTTCATCCAGATTGTTTACTTATCTCGGGCTGTGAATGAAGTACTCAATATTGAGGGTAGAATTCGCCCAGCCTCAGACAAGACTTGAGATCAGAGGAAAAGCAATTCAACAGTAAGAGATGAAATGACTGAATCCTAGAATCCCGACTGTGCAAAAGGAGGCCATTCGGTCCATTGAGTCTGCACCAACTCTCCGAAGGAGCATCCAACACAGGCCCACCCACAGCAACCCCCCTCCCACCCCCCCGTCCGCCCGCCCCCCCGCCCCCGACAATCCCCGTAACTCCGGGCACTTACCATGGCCAATCTACTTAACCTGCACATCTTTGGACACTAAGAGGCAATTTAGCATGGCTAATTCACTTAACCTGCACATCTTTGGACCAGAGGTGGAAACCGGAGCACCCGGAGGAAACCCACACAGACAAGGGGAGAACATGCAGACTCCCCACACAGATAGTCACCCAAGCCGGGAATCGAACCCGGGTCATGGATGTGAGGCAGCAGTGCTAACCACTTTGCCATTGTGAATTGGAGAATGAAGTGAACACCAGGTGAGGAGCTGACATTGTGACTCAGTCTTCCTCGCAACATTGCATGACTTCATGAAAGGTATTTCCTAACCAGTCTGGAATCTAATCAGCCTCAGGCACAGGACTGGTGACTTCTTTGTTACTGAACAATAGGTGTGGCAGACGCCCTGCTCTCGACACTGCAGAGCAGTGAATCACACACTTACTGACACTAAGAAACTGATTGCAAAAAGCCAATCCGCAGATTTATCTGTCTGCAGAAAGGCAAGGTTGCAAGGGTAGATTTTTTTGATCTGTGAGGAGTCAAAGGTTATGTGGGTCATGTGGGCAGGAATGGAGTTGAGACCATGATCGGATCAACATGATCTTAGGCCATAAGACCAGAAGATGTAGGAGCAGAATTAGGCCACTCGGCCCATCGAGTCCGCTCCGCCATTCAATCATGGCTGATATTTTTCTCATCCCCATTCTCCTGCCTTTTCCCCATAACCCCTGATCCCCTTATTAATCAAGAACCTATCTATGTCTTAAAGACACTCAATGACCTGGCCTCCACAGCCTTCTGAGTTCCACAGATTCACCACTCTCTGGCTGAAAAAATTCCTCCTCATCTCTGTTTTAAAGGATCGTCCCTTTAGTGCGATCGTGCCCTCTGGTTCTAGTTTTTCCTACTAGTGCAAACATCCTCTCCATGTCCACTCTATCCAGGCCTCGCAGTATCCTGTAAGTTTCAATAAGATCCCCCCTCATCCTTATAAACTCCAAGCAATACAGACCCAGAATCCTCAACCGTTCCTCATGCGACAAGCTCTTTGTTTCAGGGATCATTCTTGTGAACCTCCTCTGGACCCTTTCCAAGGCCAATACATCCTTCTTTAGATATGGGGCCCAAAACTGTTCACAATACTCCAAATGGGGTCTGACCAGAGCCTTATACCAGAGCCTTTCTCCGATGACAAGGGCGGCACGGTAGCACAGTGGTTAGCACTGCTGCTTCACAGCTCCAGGGACCTGGGTTCGATTCCCGGCTTGGGTCACTGTCTGTGTGGAGTTTGCACATTCTCCTCGTGTCTGCGTGGGTTTCCTCTGGGTGCTCCGGTTTCCTCCCACAGTCCAAAGATGTGCGGGTTAGGTTAGGTTGATTGGCTATGCTAAAAATTGCCCCTTAGAGTCCTGAGATGCGTAGATTAGAGGGATTAGCGGGTAAATATGTAGGGATATGGGGGTAGGGCCAGCGTGGGACTGTGGTCGGTGCAGACTCGATGGGCCGAATGGCCTCCTTCTGTACTGTAGGGTTTCTATGATTATACAGCCTCAGAAGTGCATCCCTGCTCTTGTATTCTCGCCCTCTCGACATAAATGCTAACATTGCATTTGCCTTCCTAACTGCTGACTGAACCTGCACGTTAACTTTAGGAGAATCTTGAACAATGACTCCCAAGTCCCTTTGTGCTTCTGATTCCCTAAGCATTTTCCCACTGTTCCACGACACCACACAACCTGCCACAGCAACCTCTGCAGGACGTGCCAGATCATCGACACGGATGCCATCATCTCACGCAAGAACACCATCCACTAGGTACACAGTACATACGCTTGCAACTCGGCCAACGTTGTCTATCTGATACGCTGCAGGAAAGGATGTCCCGAGGCATGGTACATTGGGGAGACCATGCAGACGCTACAACAACAGATGAATGGACACCGCTCGACAATCACCAGGCAAGAGAGTTCTCTTCCTGTTGGGGAACACTTCAGCGGTCACGGGCATTCGGCCTCTGATCTTCGGGTAAGCGTTCTCCAAGGTGGCCTTCACGACACACGACAACGCAGAGTCGCTGAGCAGAGACTGATAGCCAGGTTCCGCACACATGAGGACGGCCTCAACCAGGATCTTGGGTTCATGTCACACTATCTGTAACCCCCACGTGTTGCCTGGGCTTGCAAAATCTCACTAACTGTCCTGTCTGGAGACAATACACATCTCTTTAACCTGTGCTTAACGCTCTCTCCACTCACATTGTCTGTACCTTTAAGACTTGATTACCTGTAAAGACTCGCATTCCAACCATTATTTTGTAAATTGAGTTTGAGTCTTTATATGCCCTGTTTGTGAACAGAACTCCCACTCACCTGACGAAGGAGCAGCGCTCCGAAAGCTAGTGGCTTTTGCTACCAAATATACCTGTTGGACTTTAACCTGGTGTTGTGAGACTTCTTATTCTGCCAGTCAGCCAATCCTCTATCCATCCCAGGATCTTACCCTTAACACCATGGGCACTTAACTTATTTAACAGTCTCCTATGTGGCACGTTGTCAAAGGCTTCTGGAAATCTAAATAAATCACATCCACTGGTTCTCCTTTATCTAACTCCCTTGTTACCTCCTCAAAGAACTCTAACAGATTTGTCAGACATGACCTCCCCTTGACAATGCCGTGCTGACTCAGTCCTACTTTATCATGCACTTCCAAGTACTTTGCGATCTCATCTTTAATAATGGACTCTAAAATCTTGCCAATGGCCGAAGTCAGGCTAACTGGCCTATAACTTCCTGTCTGCTGCCTCCCTCCCTTCTTAAACAGCGGTGTTACTTTCCAGTCCTCTGGGATCCTCCCTGCCTCCAGTGATTCCTGAAAGATCATCACCAATGCCTCCACAATTTCCACAGCTCTTTTAGAACCATGGGGTGTAGTCCATCCGGTCCAGGTGATTTATCCACCTTCAGACCTTTCAGTTTCCTCAGAACCTTCTCCTTAGTGATGGCCACTGCACTCACCTGTGCCCTCTGATTCTCCTGGAGCTCTGGCATCCCACTGGTGTCTTCCACCGTGAAGACTGATGCAAAGTAACTATTCAGTTCCTCTGCCATTGCTTTGTTTCCGATTATTACTTCTCCAGCCTCATTTTCCAGTGGCTACTTTTGCCTCTCTCTTACCTTTTATACATTGAAAAAAACTCTTATTGAATGAGCAGTTTCGAGGGGCCAAATGGCCTTCCCCTTTTCCGACCGTCGTTCACGGCACTGGGTGGTTGGTCTGTTGATCTCTGTGGTGAGAATTTCTTTCGGTGTACAATTGACTATAATGTCATTGATGGGGGACTCCCAGTGTGGAGTTGCGGTGATGTCATCAAGCTGTTCAAGCAGCCAATCATATCAAAGAATTCTCACAGACAGCTAATTAGGAAACAAGTACCACCAATCATCAGTGTTTAAATATTTTACATAGATTGGACATAGATTTTCATAGAATCCCCAAAGAGCAGAAGGAGGCCATTCGGCCCAGCAACCTGCACCAACAACAATCCCACCCAGGTCCTATCCACTTAACACCATGAAGTTACTCTACTAATCTTCCTGACACCAAGGGGCAATTTAGCATGGCCAATCCACCTAACCTGCTAATCTTTGGACTGTGGGAGGAAACCAGAGCACCCAGAGGAAACCCACGCAGACACGGGAATATTGTGCAAACTCCACACAGACAGTGACCCAAGGCTGGAATTGAACCTGGGTCCCTGGCGCTGTGAGGCAGCAGTGCTAACCACTGTGCCAACATGCTGCCCGTGAGGCAATAATTGAAGAATAGAAATTAATTAAAGGAATCTGACAGTTGTTAACATCCAGTTGGAACTTCATGACTCCTTAAAAATAATAGCTCTCCCTTACGAAAGAGATGAGGAGTAATTTCTTCTCTCAGGCGGTCATCAGTGTTTGGAATTCTCTTCCCCACAGAGAGCAGTATAGAATCTCTACAGAGCAGAATTAGGCCATTTGCCCCATTGGATGTTGTAAGAGGGAGAACCCCAATATGTTAGTAAGATTTTTAAACCATTAGACATTAAGACAGAACTACCAGTATTGAGTTAATCATCTGGCAATGATCTTTGCGTCGTCGAGAGGCGCCGGAGGATTGGAGGATTGCGGATATTTTCAAGAAGGGGAATAGGGATAGCCCAGGAAATTACCGACCGGTGAGTCTAACCTCAGTGGTTGGAGAGCTGATGGAGAAGATCCTGAGGGACAAGATTTATGAGCATTTAGAGAGGTTTAGTATGCTCAAGAATACTCAGTACGGCTTTGTCAAAGGCAGATCGTGCCTTACGAGCCTGGTGGAGTTCTTCGAAAATGTGACTAAACACATTGACGAAGGGAAGGCGGTAGATGTGGTTTATATGGATTTTAGCAAAGCGTTCGATAAGGTCCCCCATGCAAGGCTTCTAGAAAAAGTGAGAGGGCATGGGATCCAAGGGGCTGCTGCCCTGTGGATCCAGAACTGGCTTGCCAAAAGGAGGCAGAGAGTGGGTATAGATGGGTCTTTTTCTAAATGGAGGTTGGTCACCAGTGGTGTGCCCCAGGGATCTGTTCTGGGACCTTTGCTGTTTGTCATTTTCATAAATGACCTGGATGAGGAAGTGGAGGGATGGGTTGGTAAGTTTGCCGATGACACGAAGGTTGGTGGGGTTGTGGATAGTCTGGAGGGATGTCAGAAGTTACAGAGGGACATCGATAGGATGCAAGACTGGGCAGAGAAATGGCAGATGGACTTCAACCCAGATAAATGCGTAGTGGTCCATTTTGGCAGGTCAAATGGAGTGAAGGAGTACAATATAAAGGGAAAGACTCTTAGTACTGTAGAGGATCAGAAGGACCTTGGGGTCTGGGTCCATGGGACTCTAAAATTGGCCCCGCAGGTGGAGGAGGTGGTTAAGAAGGTGTATGGTGTGCTGGCCTTTATCAATCGAGGGATTGAGTTTAGGAGTCTGGGGATAATGATGCAGCTATATAAGACCCTCGTCAGACCCCACTTGGAGTACTGTGCTCAGTTCTGGTCACCTCATTACAGGAAGGATGTGGAAAAGATTGAAAGGATGCAGAGGAGGTTTACAAGGATGTTGCCTGGATTGAGTGGCATGCCTTATGAGGATAGGCTGAGGGAGCTCGGTCTTTTCTCCTTGGAGAGACGTAGGATGAGAGGAGACCTAATAGAGGTATATAAGATGTTGAGAGGCATAGATCGGGTGGACTCTCAGAGGCTTTTTCCCAGGGTGGAAATGTCTGCTACGAGAGGACACAGGTTTAAGGTGCTGGGGGGTAGGTAGAGGGGAAATGTTAGGGGGAAGTTTTTCACACAGAGGGTGGTGGGCGAGTGGAATCGGCTGCCGTCAGTGGTGGTGGAGGCAAACTCAATAGGGTCTTTTAAGGGACTCCTGGATGAGTACATGGGACTTAATAGGATGAAGGGTTATAGGTAGGCCTAAAAGGTAGGGATATGTTCGGCACAACTTGTGGGGCCGAAGGGTCTGTTTTGTGCTGTAGTTTTTCTATGTTTCTAAATGACTTTTAAAATAAGCTTATGAGCTAACAAAAGAATAGTTCACATGTATGAGATGCAGTGAGAGATTTAGACAAGTGATTATGATTTTAAAACACATATGCTGATATTTTGAATATATTCAGGTATCTTTTAAGACCTATTGTTCATTTTAGCCAAGGGCAATTTGCAGCGAGTAATCATGATAAAAGGCATTGGGGAAAAGCCATATTCCAAGCGAATGTTTAGACCTTGAGAATATGTAAGATTTATCAGCAGAGTTTCGGACGGAGAGAGCATTTAGAACACTCAATTGCATTTCATGAATCGGGTTTATTCACTGCCCAGACAAGATGGATGCATGCCTAGATGTGGAGTCATGTGTTAGTCTGGTTTGGCACTGATCTTTAAGGGAACCCATGAGAATGTTCATTTGAACTTTGGGCTCGCATCTGAGGTTACTAGGCAACACGGGAAGTGGGGTCAGCCAAGACAGGAGTTAGCTTCCGGATTCTACGGACTAATAAAATGCCATTATGTCAGAGAATAAAATGCAATTGGCTAAGGCATATGACAGGTATTATTGTATAATGAAGATGATTGATGTAAAGCTAATGAAAAGTGGGAGTAATTTATAAGAAAACCTATCATTGATCAGTTTTGAATCAGATTTCATCAGAGAGGTCTAGCTGCTCTATCTCAGAGCTGCCCTGACTCTTTTGATGGTCTCCTAGTGGCCACAAGTCTAAATAAAAGCTAAGTCTTTAAACGGAGACACTGGCTTCGTGAGTCTTGTATTGCCTGAAGTTTAGGCAGCACCGGCCACCTCGGAAACCCCATCAAGTCTGCACTGACTCTCCAAAACAGCATCTTATCCAGGCTCACTCTATCCATTTAGCATGTCCAACCCACCTAACCTGTACATCTTGGGACACTAAGGGGCAACTTACCATGGCCAATCCACCTAACCTACACATTGTGGGACACGAAGGGGCAATTTAGCACGGCCAATGCACCGAGCCCGCACATCTTGAGACGCCAAGAGGCAATTTAGCATGGTACCAAGCCTGCACATCTTTGGATTGTGGGAGGAAACTGAAACACCCGGAGGAAACCCACGCTGACATGGGGCGGGGGGGGGGGGGGGGGGGGGGGGAGTGTGCAGACTCCGCACAAACAGTGACTGAAGCTGGGAATCAAACCTGAGTCCCTGGCACTGTGAGGCAGAAGTGCTAACCACTGTGCCACCGTGCTGCCAATTGGGCCATTGAGACTGGATCATCGAATATATTCAAGACTGAGTTAGACCTTTGATCCACATGAGAGTCAAGGGCAGAGAGGAGCCTGGAGTCAACCCAGAATTAGATGGGCCATGATTGTATTGAATGGTGGAGCAGGTTTGAGGGGCTGAATGGCCTGCTCCTGATCCAGTTTCTTGTGTTCCAATCAATAGCATTCTGTAGTTCAGAGTCACAGATATTAGTTTTCGAAGATTGCGTCACTTGTTTATGCGATTAGAAAAGAGAGTCCGACAATACATTTGTATTTTTATATTCACTTAACACTGGTCTACAGAATAATACTCAAACATAATACCTTCTACTTAAAGGTTAAAGGTCAGAGTCTTTCAGGCCACACAGGAAGGTAATTAATAAAGGTTAAAGTGCACAGTGGTGGACCTTAGTTTCAATATTAGTTTGATCATTTACAGGAGACGTTAAACATTAATCAACAAGTGTCTCATCTCATGAAAAAGTCCAAACTATGTCATAAATTGTTTGGAATGTGAGAGATTGGAAGGGCATCGAGGTCAGCCTCAGAATTCAGCACAATGTCACTCTCCAAATGCCCTTATTCAATCCGGACTGCCTTCGAACCATCCATTGCCCTTCCTGTGGTCCAACCACGTCAGTCCATTCACATCCGGATTTCTGTCCATCTGACCTTTGTCTCCTTCACCCCTTGAAGATTCCGAAGGGACAAAGAGCCACAGAGATGCAGCTCGCCTGCCTGAGGCAAACACATTGGGAGAGGGCCCCGCACCAATGTCTGCTGCAGGAATCAGGGTGAACCCCGACAGGGGCTGGTGAAATATTCCTCCTCGATTAGGCAGGCGCACTTTGTTGTGAGGAAGAGCAGAGGTTTCCTCATGAGCAGAATTCCTCTTCTCTCCAAGCACCAGATCCACAGATTAAAACATTCAACTTCCAAAAAAGGTACAAGTTTCAAAACACAGAACCTCATTGAACATGTTCCAAACACTATTCTATTTTATAATAAACAGTTATCTAGATGACAGTAAAAACCGCAGTGGACTGGGTGCATATCAGTGCAGACAGTGAAATGTGAGTTTAAACCTTGTCACGGATTAGTTACTAAACAATTCCGTTGCTGCTGTGAAAGATGGAACTCAGTTTCAATTGGCCAAGGCCTTTTTACTTTTCTTTGTCCCCCTCTGTTGTGTGTCCCAGGACGACAGGCTCCCAGGGTTACAGTTCTCTCACCAGTTCCAATACACCAATCAAAACCCAGGAACCACAAAAATCCCGACAGTGCAGAAAGAGGCCATTCAGCCCATCGAGTCTGCACCGACTCTCCGAAAAAACACTCCACCCAGCCCCTCCTCCCCACCCAAACCCCATAACCCCATGCATTTAACATGGCTAATCCCCCTAACCTGTACATCTTGGGACACTAACGGGCAATTTAGCATGGCCAATCCATCTAACCTGCACATCTTAGGACTGTGGGAGGAAACTGGAGCACCTGGAGGAAACCCACGCAGACATGGGGAGAATGTGCAAACTCCAGACAATCACCCAAGCCGGGAATTGAACCCAGGTCCCTGGCACTTTGAGGCGGCAGCAGCGCTAACCACTGTGCCACCGTGCCACACTGGCAGGAGTGTTTTTGCTGCTGATTTTGTGAGAATCCTTCTGACAGTGTACCAGGCCTGGGGCTTTGTGTGTGTGTGTGTGTGTGTGTGTGTGTGTGTGTGTGTGTGTGTGGTTAGGGGTTGTGTGTGTGTGCGCGGTTAGGGGTTGTGTGTGTGTGGGGTTAGGGGCTGTGTGTGTGGGGTGAGGGGCTGTGTGTCGTGTGGGAATGTCTGTCTGTCTGTCTGTGGGAATGTCTGTCTGTCTGTCTGTGGGAATGTCTGTCTGTCTGTCTGTGGGAATGTCTGTCTGTCTGTCTGTCTGTGGGAACGTCTGTCTGTCTGTCTGTGGGAATGTCTGTCTGTCTGTCTGTGGGATTGTCTGTCTGTCTGTCTGTCTGTCTGTGGGAATGTCTGTCTGTCTGTCTGTGGGGATGTCTGTCTGTCTGTCTGTAGGAATGTCTGTCTGTCTGTCTGTCTGTGGGAATGTCTGTCTGTCTGTCTGTGGGAATGTCTGTCTGTCTGTCTGTGGGAATGTCTGTCTGTCTGTCTGTCTGTGGGAACGTCTGTCTGTCTGTCTGTGGGAATGTCTGTCTGTCTGTCTGTGGGAATGTCTGTCTGTCTGTCTGT